>NW_020884946.1:3040007-3055389 GCF_003945725.1 Corapipo altera
CCCCTGCTCCCTATCCTTTTCCCCTTTCCCCTCTTCCCTATCCCCTACACTCCCTATATCCCCTCTGTTCCCTACATCCCTATATTCCCTGTACCCCCTCTCCCCCTCCCCTGACGGCCGTGTCGGTGTCTCCGCAGCACTTTTGACGTGGTGGTGGTGGGTGCCGGGATCGTGGGACTGGCAGCAGCCCGGGAGCTCATCCAGCGTCACCCCTCGCTGTCCTTCGCCGTGCTGGAGAAGGAGAAGGAGCTGGGTACGGAGCGGGTGAGGTGACCAGTCCTTCCAGAGGCTGTGCCAAAGCACACGCTGCCAAAACCTCAGGATTTCATGGACATCCCTGTAGCTGCTGTGGGAGAGCCCTTGTCACTGAAGTGGGTGATGGATGTCCTATCCCTGGAAGTGTCCAAGGCCAGGTTGGATGGGGCTTGGAGCAACCTGGGCTAGTGGAAGGTGTCCCTGCCCATGGCAGGGGGTGGAACAAGATGGGCTTTAAGATCCCTCACAACCCAAACCACTCTGGGATTCTGTGATGATTTTCCCTTTGGGACCAGCATCTGCATTTCCTGGCACCACTGGCTTTACCCTAACAAAAAATTCCTTTTACTCTTCTCCCAAGGACACATCCTTCAGTGGAGAAGCAGAGTTTTCATCAGTCTGTGCTGCACTGCTGGGACTTCCAAGTCAAACTTTAAGCTGAAGTCAGACTTTAAACCTAATGTCAGACTTTAAGTTAAAAAATCGTGAATGTTCACTGTCTGAAAGCTCCAGGTCTGACTCCTGGGGCTCCAGCAGCTCAGGAATGTCAGGAGAGAGGACAAGGAGGGTGAACAACCAGAGTAAGGAGCAGTGCAGGTAGAAGGGCAAGGGTAGATCCTGCAGGGAGCTGAAGGAACCCCAGGGGATGGATACATTTAATTTTAAAAATTAGATTTCTTAAAATTAATTTTAGCATGTAAAATATTTTTATCTTATTTATTTATTTGCTCTTGGAGGAAAAACTTGTGGATTTGGGGGGGTTTCGTCCCTGTTGATCCAACACATAGTAAGGTGGGATGGATTATCATTAACCAGGACATGCTGTGTCACTGTTTCTCTAACCTTCTGAGACCAAGGGAGGAATTCACTGTGTTTGCTGTGCAGTTACTCATTTGAGCATCTCTTGCAACGCTGATTTAAGGCAGGACCTTCAAACAACCCACTTTTCAGGCAGCTGAAAGTGATTAAGTGTGAACAAATGTATTTTAATAATGTATTTTCCTTTCTCTTTAGCTCATCACCAGAGTGGAAATAACAGTGGTGTGATCCACAGTGGGATTTACTACACCCCTGGCTCCCTGAAGGCCAAGCTGTGTGTGCAGGGTGCAGCCCTCTGCTACCAGTACTGTGACCAGAAGGGAATTCCATACAAACAGTGTGGGAAGGTACAGGAATTCCTGTCTGTTCTTACCTTACCTTTGGAAACTGAGGCTGTGTGATGTACAGCACAGGCCTGGTTGTGGTCTTTTCTCAAAAATAGGAGTTTCTGCAACACTTACTGCCTTCGGGATGAATATCCCCTTTTGTTTTCTTGTTTCCAGCAACTCAAATCAGTTGCTTTTCTGGGTCTAAGTAATAATTCTCCTTATCTGTTGGCTGAGCTGGAACAGAATCATGGAATCACAACTTCCTCACGAGGGGCAGTGGAGGGGCAGCACTGATCTCTCTCTCTCACCAGAGACAGGACCCGAGGGAATGGCTGGAGCTGTGCCAGGAGAGGGTCAGGTTGGATCTCAGGACAAGGCTCTTCCCCCAGAGGGTGGTTGGCACTGCCCAGGCTCCCCAGGGCAGTGGGCACGGCCCCAAGGCTGCCAGAGCTCCAGGAGGGTTTGGACAATGCTCTCAGGGATTGTTGGGGTGTCCTGGGCAGGGTCAGGGATTGGACCGGATGATCCTTGTGGATCCCTTCCAGCTCAGGGAGTTCTGTGATCCCAGGTAATGATGGAATCCAACTCCCATGGAGGGGCACCTGTGTAGCTCCAAGGTGCCCCTCCATGGGAGTTGGATTCCATCATCCACACAGACTTTCACTATGTGCTTGCCAAACTTCCTGGCATATGAGGCTCTGAAAAGTCACAGTGACTTGAAAACCACTCCAGATGTGCCCCAGCTCCACATGTTCATCCCATGTTACATCCACCCACCACAGAAGGGTGGCTGCACTGATTCAGTCTGGGGTCTCCCCAACCCTATATCCTGTTTCTGGAGTTGTCTGTAAGCAGAGACCCAGGAAGGAAGGAGAAATGACAAGCAAATTATTAATTCTCCAACCTTTCAACTGTGTTCAGCTCAGGTTATGTTCTGAGCCTGAGCTCTTCCATCAGTGGTAACTCTCAATGAATTTCTCTTCCAAGTGTCTTTCCATTAAAGTCTTTTGCATCAGAGCACACTTTGAGGAGCACTTCCAGAGATCAACAACCCGCTCCATGGAGTTACATCACTTTGGAACTGGCTCCTACAACCTTCACCCAGTGGTCCCTGTCCCTTGTGCTAGAGGAGATGGTGAACTGTTGATCTGGGCTCACACTCTCCAAGTTGCACATAATTTAATATCTCCTCTTCCCCCAAAATCCTCTTTCCCAGCTGGTGAGTCTTACTCTGCTGTCATTCCTCTTGGAGAAGCTTTTTCATGGCTTTCCCTGTCCTGTCTTTGTGCTCTGAACCATTTCTAATTCAGTGTGTCTTGGGTACAAGGCAAGGAGTAGAGCTGTGCAGAGCATTCCAGGTGTGGTCAGACTCTGGAGTTTTGCAGTGAAATACTAGAGTTCTCTGTATTACCTCATATCCTTTTCCTAATTGTTCCTAAAATTCAGTTCAGGGCTCTCCAGCCATCACTAGGCTGCTGTTTCCATAGGATTGTCTCTCCTAACCCCGAGGTCTTGGCCCCGAGGGATAACTTTGAATTTCATAATTTTATATTGAGGCTGAGGCTGCTTTTTCTGATCATATGTTGCACCAAAGGAAGTTTAGATTAGATATTGAGAAAGAATTTTTTATGGAAAGGGTTGTTCAGCCCTGGCACAGCTGCCCAGGGCAGTGGTGGAGTCCCCATCCCCGGAGGGATTTAACAGCCCTGTGGATGTGGCACTGGGGGACATGGGTCAGTGGTGGCCTTGGCAGTGCTGGGTGATGGTTGGACTTGTGATCCTGGAGGGCTTTTCCAGCCCAAACAATTCCCTGATTCTGTGATACTTCCCTGGCAGTGTTCATTCCAGGGAAGAGGATGGCGAGGCTTTACAAGAAGTTTTACACAAAGCAGCCCCAGGCTTGGAGAGCTTCATGCCTGTGGGCCAGACCTGAGCTAGGCCTGGAAGTATTATGGGTATTATGGTCTGTGCAAACCTGGCACAGGTAATTCAAGGTAATCCACCTCCTGTGGTAGTTGTGAGCAAACTCCATATGGGTAAATGAAGTGGAGCTGGTGCAGTCACCATGTCAGAACATACCTTTATTCTCTTACTGAGGCTGAGATTTGCACCTCTTGGGTTTTAAGTTCAGTTTTATTTACTTTTGAAACATCCCAGTGGCTCTTTAAATTCATATTCCCTTCATTCACATTCAGATTTGTAGTCTCGTGGTACTTTTTGCAAATATTACCCCTTGACAGTAACTTCAAACTGCAGTTTAACGTTTGGTTTTTTCACTCTCCATAATACACTAGTGCTTTGTCAGCACTGATATTAAATTATAGAATCTTGTGCAACCAACCATTTCCCCCCTCTTCCCTTGATTTATATCATTCCCTGTTCACTCATTCCCTGTTGCTTGGGCTCGGTGCCAGACCTGCCCTGGCTCTGTGTGTTTTGCTCACTGCTGTGCCCTTGTTGTCTCTCCCACAGCTGATTGTAGCCGTGGAACAGGATGAAATCCCGAGGCTCAAGGCTCTGTATGAGAGGGGGCTGCAGAACAACGTCCCAGGGCTGAAACTCATCGGGGCAAAGGAAATCCAAGCCAAGGAGCCCTTCTGCAGGGTAAGGGAATTGTCCTGCTTCTCATTAGCTCAGTTTCTCAGGTGACAACATGTTATAGTTTAACATAAATATGCTCCTGGCCTTGAGGTAATTTCCACGAGTGACAAGTTCAGAAGAGCCTGAAAATTCCTTCCCGTGTCTGAGTTTCAGTCCAGTTGCTTCCTCCAGGAGTGGTTGTTATGTAGGACTTCTCAGCCTGTTTATTTTCACAGCAGGAGAAACATGTGGAGTTTATGGAATACAGATTTGTTGTCAATGAGTCTATCTTTGATTGAAAGGAAAACCTGGATATAAATTCCCTGTGCTGTTTCATCTGGCATCTTGCTGTTGGTGTTATGAGTGGTCGTAGGAGCAGACAAAAATTATCTGGAAAAGAACCTTTTTTTTTTTTTAATCCTTTTTTTTTTTTTGTCTTGTGAACATTTTGTCTCTGCTCCTTAAAACATTCTTTGCGTGTTCAAGATCCAGCTGAGCAAGTGGGGAGACACCAGCACTCCCTTCTCATGGCAGTGCACATCATTCCAGATGGAATATTCCAGCCTTCACTCTTCTTCTGTGTCTTTAATGCCATTCCAGGGTCTGATGGCCCTTGATTCTCCATACACTGGCATTGTGAATTACAAACAAGTGGCCCAGTCCTATGCTGAAGATTTCCAGGAAGCAGGTGGGACAATCTTGACAGATTTTGAAGTCACAAACATGGAGATGGCTAAAGAAAGTTCTCCAGGAAGTGAAGATGGTAAGGCAGGCGTTTTTTTTTGCCCTCCATTTGTTTTAACTGTAATGAATTTTTGAACCTTTCTGTCTCCTAGGGATGAGGAAAAAGGCAAAATTATGTTAGTGAGAGTATTCAGCAAACTCACTTTGGGGTTTATTTGCAAGCAGGTCACCCTTCAGCTGAAACATTTCAAGCTGATGGAAAAAAACAACAGTAGAATTGAGGAATAAGGTTGTTCTCTCCCATTAAAATCAGATTTAGCTGAATCTTTCATGTGTGTTCTTGTGATAGTGAGTTTTCCTTATCCTAGAAGGCAGGTTGGATCTGTCCTGGCTCACATGTGGAAGAATAAAAAAAATCCCTATTCATAAATACAGTTATGTCCAAAAACATCAGTTATGACAACTATAGTTGTTCCATAACTTGAAGATATTCCAAAGGAGAAATCCCTCCTGGTAACAAGCTGCATGTTCTGTCACTTCTCTGTTACTTGTTCCATTAATTCCTTCTCTTGTCCAATTCTGTTACAGGACTGAAGCACCCAGTCATTGTTAGGAACAAAAAGGTAAGAACGAAGCAGAAGTTTAAGTTCCTTACAGGAAGCTGTTTCTCCTTTTCTTAAGACTTTTTTTTCCTTGAGTCCTGGTGGATTAATCATCTCAGCCTGATTTAATAAAACAGCTGCAATCAGTTCTTAACAATGAGCATGTTCAAATTTTATGATGATAATAATAATGTAAAATAATTAAGTGTAACTTTTCTGCTGCCTCACTTGTGTTTTACTGTCCCTTATCTGCTTTATTTGCCCAATCTTACTCTCGTAATCTTTCCAAGGATTCCTTTTATGACTTGTCCATTTGGTGACAAACTCCTCTTTTCCTGTTTGCTTTTGGACTTTGGCATCTATAAAGTGATAAGGAGGGATTTAGCATCATTTTATTGTCATTTTATTATAAGAAAGCCACAAGCAGATGTAAAACACCTGCATATGCAGGTGGTGTTCCTGCAAGTCAGAGCTGCCCAGGAAATGTGGTTGTGACCTTGTCACCTTCAAGCAAGAATATCTGGACCAAAACCAACTTCAAAACCCTTCCAGTATTTTATATATTTAGTTCTGCTGGTTTTTTTTCTTCTGTTTTTGCTCTTTCATTATAAAGTAGCTTCCAAAATCTGTTAAGATTCCTTCACCAAATACTGGTATTTTTTGATGCAAATATTTTTAGTTGAAAGAAAAATCCCCATAGAATTTAAAAACAAATACTAAATAATGAGCTAAATAAATGGGTAATAGTTTGTGATTTGATTTTCTTTAATTAGATTATAAGGTGTTTAAATATTTAGCAGCCCTCCATATCTGTGTGCTGTGAATTTTTGGGTCTGAAAAAGCCTCGTTACCGCTCCCGCCCTGTGGGGTGAAATCAATGACCAGCCTTATTTATCCAAACATGCATGGTTGTGGTTTTTCCTGAGTTGCTTTTAAGTAGATATGTTGAATTTTTGTGTGTTTTGGGGTCTGTTCTTTTCCAAAAGGGTGAGGAAATCTCCTGTGGGCACCTTTTGACCTGTGCAGGGCTTTACTCCGACCGCCTCTCCGAGATCAGTGGCTGCAGCCCCGAGCCCAGGATTGTCCCATTCCGGGGGGATTATTTGGTGCTGAAACCAGAAAAGTGCTATTTGGTGAAAGGGAATATTTACCCGGTATGTTTTCCCTGGACTGTGGGCTCCAAGAACTGCTAAAACTGCAGAAACAGGGCAAAATTCCGGGGTTATTTTTGTTAGGGATGCTCAACTCGTGGATGGAGGTTGGGGTGTTTTTTGACAGAAACTCTGGCTTATTTCTCTATGTTCTAAAATAAATCTGTAGGGAGGATTCAGAAGTCTCAATGAGAGACAACAGTAAATAATTATTTCTTATTTACTTTTTTAAAATTATTATTTAAATAGTTATAACAGTCCTGTGTAATGTATTTATTGATAGTCTGAATGAGAGGATTGACTGTACCCTCAGGAAGCTCACAGGGGACACTGGAGGTCTTTTCCAAACTAAATGATTCTGGGGTGAAACACAGGGTTTAATCTCATGTGCTAATATCCACTTATTACTTTATTAATTATTTATTAATTATTATTTTATCAATGCCAGTTATATATCAGTTCTAATACCAGTTAAATACCCGATTATTAACTAATACCAGACTTAAATATTTGCCTCTCAGCCTCATTTTTTAATTAGCTTTGCTTTGTGTCATTAAAAAAATAGACATGGGAGGAAAAGGACAACCCTTCCACCATCTAAAATAGACAAATAATGGGATGAAGAGGAGCAATCCCAGAGAGAAAGTATAGTTATAAAGCAAGAAGAGGGAATTTCTGGGGCAGCATTTTAGCTAATTCTGCAGTACATTGAAATGCTGCCTTTCTGAATATGAGCTTGAATTTGCCTGGATCTTTAGGAAAATTGTGGAACTCTGAGTATTGGGTGTTTGTCTGACCTCTTTTCAGCAGGGAATCATCCAGGATCCTGTCTTGGGATGGGAGGGAGGAACTGGAACAAAAAAGGAAACTGCAGATGTATTATTATTGTTGTTGTTGTTGCTGCAGATTTTTTATTATTATTATTATTATTATTATTATTATTATTATTATTATTATTTAGTGTTAATATTAATCAGACCTGCTGAGTGCAGGTTGTTCTGAGCTGTACAGGCCTGTGAGGTTTCCCTAATATTGTGTAGTCCCTTTTATTGCAGTGTAATTGCTGCTGGTGAATAGCATTAGTGTGTCTTTGGTTTTGTTGTGGGTTGATTTATATCCTGAGAAATCATGTGGACTTTTGTTTTCCCCCTGTTTGTTTTCCTTCTAAGATTCAGCCCTACCTTCCTGAATCATCTTCGGTGTTTTAATTAATTACAAGCTATAACCGCACAATTAACGAGCAGAAAAACAGGAGACAATTTTATGGTTCAGTGACTGGGATTTGGTTGTGGTGGTTGGAAATAAACCAGCCCAATTTACTGTTTGTAGCAGCTGCAATAACTCCTGTAATCCCACTTCAGGTTCCCAACCCTCGGTTCCCCTTCCTGGGATTCCATTTCACGCCCAGGATGGACGGCAGTGTCTGGCTTGGACCTAATGCAGTGTTGGCCTTTAAGAGAGAGGGCTACAACCTGTTTGACTTCAGCACTGGAGACTTTTTGGATGCTGTAACCTACAGGTGAAGCTTTGTCTTTTTGTCTGCTGGGATGCTCTTTTTTTAAATATCCGCTTCTCGCTAAAAATCCTGCTTTCCCCGAGTTTTTGGTGTGTTTAAAGACAGTTGTGCCGGGAAAGGTGGAATTCTCCAAGGCATTTGGCTTCGTGTGATTTATATTTGAATTTTCATAAACCAGCAGGACATGTCTCAGCCAGTCTGGGAATGTGGCTGCTCATCAGAAGGTGCTGGTGGAGCTATTCCAGGAATGGTTTTTGTCCAGTGCACTGTAATACTTTAATCAACCCAGACAGTGTGATTAAAATACCTGAAGAAGATTCTTGGGAGAGAGACAGGCTGGGAGAGCTGGGGGTGTCCAGCCTGGAGAAAAGAAGGATCCAAGGAGACCTCAGAGCCCCTTCCAGAGCCTAAAGGGGCTCCAGGAGAGCTGGAGAGGGACTGGGGGCAAGGGATGGAGGGGCAGAACAACCAGGAATGGCTTCCCACTGCCAGAGGGCAGGGTTAGGTGGAATACTGGGAAGGAATTCCTGGCTGTGAGGGTGGTGAGGCCCTGGCACAGGTTGCCCAGAGAAGCTGTGGCTGCCCCTGGATCCCTGGAAGTGTCCCAGGCCAGGCTGGATGGGGCTTGGAGCAACCTGGGCTAGTGGAAGGTGTCCCTGCCCGTGGCAGGGGGTGGAATGAGATGGGATTTAAGGTCCCTTCCAACCCAAACTATCCTGGGATTCTGTGATCTGTAGGAATGCTTATTACCAAGTGCTCAATTTTGGAAATTAGACTTGAAAAACAATATGAAAATATTATGGAGGATCCAAGGAAAGGCTGAAAAACAGGTCAGGGCACTGGAAAAGAGCTTTCTGTCAAACAGCTCAATTTAATTCAGTTTATTGAGTAAATAGTTGAAAGCACCTTTATCATTGCCTATGGATTTTTATAGGGGAAGACTTGAGGAAAGCAGAGCAAGCAAACAAGGTTTGCAAAGACACAGCAAGATTCAGTGACTGAAAGCTGAGGGGTTTGGGAGTGTGATGAACTTTTCAGGATGACTGTGGGGAAAAAGTCCCAAGTGTCATGTCTGTCTTCCCTTGGCATTTGACTGGACCAGAGAAAAATGCTGGATGTAGGAAGGAAGCTCATATCATTCCACCCTGTGCCATGGGCAGGGACACTTTCCACTATCCCAGGTTGCTCCAAGCTCCATCCAACCCATCTGTGAACATTTCCAGGACTGGAGTTCAGAGTTAATTCCCTGAAAATGTAAATGCAATGCTCCATCCCTGTGAAAAAAGATTTATTGAAGCAGGGAAGGGCAAACATATGTTCCTCAAATAAAGCATATGGGATCCCCGATGCTGGGAATGGGAATTCCCGCCGTGCAGTTCCATTTGCTGCCTTCCTTGACAGCTTTAGTTGGACCTGGCTGCATTTTGGTGGGAGATTTGTTTTTGCTGCAGTGATTTTTTTTGTTTTCCTCCCTGCAGTGGGCTGTGGAAGCTCGTGCTCAGGAACGTGTCCTACGGCGTGGGGGAGATGTACAGAGCCTGTTCCCTCAGTGCTCAGGTGAAGCAGCTCCAGAGGTTCATCCCTGAGGTCACCACCAATGACGTGCTCAGGTAAAGGAAGCTTTTCCTGTCAGGAACACCCGGGGGCTCTGTTCAAAATCTTGTTTTAACAGGGGCAAACATGGCATGGACTCTCTCTCCTCCTGCACCAAAATATGTTACTAAAGCTCAGAGCTGTCTCCAGCTCTGGGGTCCCAGCACAGGAAGGACATGGAGCTGTTGGAGTGAGTCCAGAGGAGGCACTGAGATGATCAGAGGGATGAATCACCTCTGCTATGAGAAAGGCTGGGACAACTGGGATTGTTCAGCCTGGAGAGGAGAAGCTTTGGGGTGACCTGATTGTGGCCTTCCAAGACATGAAGGAGCTGACAGAAAAAATGGAGAGAGACTATTGACAAGGGCCTGGAGGGACAGAACAAGGGGGAATGGCTTCCCACTGCCAGAGGGCAGGGATAGGTGGGATATTGAGAAGAAATTCTTGGCTTTGAGGGTGGGGAGGCCCTGGCACAGGTTGCCCAGAGAAGCTGTGGCTGCCCCTGGATCCCTGGAAGTGTTCCAGGCCAGGTTGGATGGGGCTTGGAGCAACCTGGGCTAGTGGAAGGTGTCCCTGCCCATGGCAGGGGATGGAATGAGCTGGGCTTTAAGGTCCCTTCCAACCCAAACCATTCTGTGACACTTTGCACAGGAAAATTTTCTACATGGTATTTGCTTGTGTACAGGCAGGTTTGATGAATAGTTATGTGACTTTCTACACTCTCCAGAGCCTGAAATGAACTCTTGTGACATATCCTCTATGAAGAAAAGGCCTCTTTATCCTAGTGACACATTCAGTAGCCTGAACATAATGTGAGTTCACAAAGGAAGCAAAACATGAAATTCAGGGGGGAAACCAGACTGTGAGTTTCTACTGAGTGAATAGTGACTGAGTTTAATCATCTCAATAAAATTGTATTTGGTTTCTTGCTGTGTGGAGAGAGAAACTAATTCAGAGGAGTTCAGAAATTCCAAAGGGACTGAAGAGGCTCGTGAGGAAAGAGGAGGCATTTGAGTACATGGAGGTGGGTTTAACTGTCCGAACATTTGCAGGGAGAAAATACAGAATAAGAAAAGGCCAGCCATGGTGAGAAGGAGTTACCCAGGTCTGGCAGCACACCAGGGGCATGAAATTCATGTCTTACAAGGTTTGGTGTTTCAAAACAAAGGGTTTCCTTCTTGGAAAGACAGGGCATGTTTGTGTCAGTGTGGGAGAGTAACTTCTCAACCAGGAAGGACAGAGGAGATCCTCTGCTTGACTGCCTGCCCTTGTTCTGTGGCAGTGATCTCTTGCTGGAAAGGGTGATCAGGCATTGGAAGGGGCTGCCCAGGGAGGTTTGGAGTCCCCATTCCTGGAGGTGTCCAAGGAATGACTGGACGTGGCACTCAGTGCTCTGGGCTGGTGGGGATCGGCCACAGGTTGGACTGGATGGTCTGGGAGGGCTTTTCCAACCTCAGCGATTCCATGACTGTGAGACATCCCCTGCTCTGCCTCACGAGTGTTCAAGCTCCCCTAAAAGGCTTTGACTCCACACTCTGCCTTCCTCACTGTCCCCCTTCCCAAGGGAATTGATCTCCCGACTCCACCAGCAGCAGGAAAATGTCTCCTGAGCTCCTCCTTGGTTTTGCAGGGGCCCCTCTGGAGTGAGAGCTCAGGCGCTGGACAGCGCCGGGAATTTGGTGGATGACTTTGTGTTCGATGGAGGCACTGGAGGCCTCGGGAGCAGAGTCCTCCATGTCAGGAACGCCCCTTCTCCCGCTGCCACCTCCTCCCTCGCCATCGCCGGGATGATCGCGGACGAAGCCAAGAGACGCTTTGAGTTGTGAGGGACTGGAAGCTGTTGGGGAGGTTTCCCTCTGGAATGTGGGACTGACTGAACTTCTTAAGGGCACAGATCAAACAGGCGACGTGGTGCTTTCCAGGCCGGCGGAAAACCAGCATTTGGAATGTTCTCCTTTGCCCATGACTTCTCGGCGTCGTGGATTAAGGAGTTGTGGTGCCTGGTGAGGTCCAGCCACCTGCAAGGGGGGCTTGTCCACCTGAGGAACCAGCACAACTTGAGGGTCTCCAGCCACAGGTGGAGCAGGAAGAGCCTCTGTGGTGGGATTATCCGTATTATTCCCATGCCTCTGGTTGGAACGTTGCCTCCTCGGAGAACTGGTGGGTCTGAAAAACCACAGGCACGGGGTGGTTCTCTGGGTGATTCCTCTCTGATTCCGTTTAAATTGGAGCCTACAGCCCTCTAGATTACATGAAAGTAATGGAATAGAAGGATAAGCCCTGCTTAAGGGTCCTGCTGATATGGAATTAAGGGTTTTATCAGAGATTGAAAACAATGTTCAGAGCCTTTGACGTGAATGTAGATTATTTCACAGAAAAATAAGCTTAGCAAGGATTACCAAACCCAAGTCCATTTAGATGTGCAATTCAGATACACTGTCTGATCACTGCCTCTATTTGTTATAGAGCTGAAAATGGAAATATGGACATAAACAGTCATTTTTCATTTAATTTACAGCTGGGAATCAGCACTGATCAGAAACTATTTCAGTGGGTTTGGGTTTTTTTTTTACCTTTGAATACTGGTAATGCAGCAGGAGCTGATCTTAGTGCAAGCTGTTGAGCAATCCAGAGGAAATGGTCTTTGCAAAAGCAAATGTGAAGGGAGGGAAGCTCCAGAAACCTGCCTTAATTGAGTCATGTTGTTTCCCTGGGAGCCCAAACAGGGATGAGTCAGGGAGGCTTCCCATTTCCCACAGGGCTGGCACAGGGGGAGCTCAGACAGTGCTGGTGACTCTTCTGAACTCTGTTGATACTCAGCTTTTATCAGAGATAGACCTGGAAGAGTCTGGGGAGAGAGAGATGTCAAATAATCCTGGTCCTGAGCTGAGTTATCTCGGTGTGCTCTGCAGCGTTGCTATAAAACAGAATTTTATGGCCTCAGGGACAAAGTGCTTGCTGATACTTGTAAAGCAGAAGTTCACAGGATGTTGGCTAACACAGATCACTGTGGGCAGTTTGTACCAGGCAAGCTGACACACATTTTTCATGAAAAAGTGATTTTCTGAACTCCTCTGAGCATGAAGTGTGGGTTAGCACAGGAGGGCAGGTGTGTGGCTGATGTTTTACTGTGCAGAGCTGAGACACTTTTGAGGGGGGGAAAAAAGGGCTTAACCTGCCTTTTTTTTTTTCCTTAATTTTTTTCTCCTGGTGACACCTGCTTTACCAGAAAAGCGACTCCTGGAAATTCAAACCCCCTCAAAGCAAAGCTTTGCTCGCTGTTCCGAGCCCCAAATACCAGGAGACAGAGATTCAGTTATTCCAGATGCTCCAGTGCCACAGGGATGTGTAAAACTCCTCACTGTGGAACAATCCTCTCTTCCCTCCCTGCCAGAAGTGTTGCCTCTCAACAGTAAATCCTACAAAAGGGTTGCAAAACCAACTTCCTCCCACACGAGGTGTGGCCCTGACATGTATTAACAGAATAAGGAACACTGAAATGTAAAGCAGACAGAGACCAGGGGGAATCTTAAGTCAGCACATTTCCCTGTGTTTCTTTCCTCTCAGGTGATGGTTATTTTGGGGTAAAGTTTAATTGAAACTTAAATTATGAATCTTGATGTAGCATTCTGTGAAATACAAATATTTTTAGAGATAAAAGTTATAAACTGTCGTTAAAAAAATGACTTCAGAGATTATAATAATGGGGTTTCAGACATAAATCTTGTTGCCCATGAAGCGTGAAAATGTATTAATTTATTTTCCAAATGGGTCTAATTCATTTTGATGACTTTATAAATGTGCCTTTTTCTATTATGATTAAAATAGTGTGGTGGGTTTTTTTTTTGAATTGCTGTAAAATCCATGTGTTTCTCCTGACTCAGAGAAAAGTTTCACTGGTATTTGCTAATTCTCCCCTGAATTAGGCAGGATATTGCTCTGTATGACAGGAATTACTTTATTTAGGAGGGGGGGACACATGACCAAACTTGTCTTCCTAAATTATCTTATCTGTGCTTCTCACACCTCACAGCTTTTCCTCACTAGACAGAACTGGTCTTGAGGCTGATCTGGGCCTGTCGTGGCACGTGGGATGGGAATTCCTGACATTCTGAATAAATGTGTGGACAAACTCAATTTGTTCCCCAGAAGTGTCATAGAATCATGGAATCCCAGACTGGTTTTGGGTTGGAAGGGGCCTTAAAGACCAGCCAGTTCCACCCCCTGCCATGGGCAGGGACACCTTCCACTAGCCCAAGTTGCTCCAAGCCCTCTTCCAGCCTGGCCTTGGACAGTTCCAGGGATTCAGGGGCAGCCACAGCTTCTCTGGGCAACCTGTGCCAGGGCCTCCCCACCCTCCCAGCCAGGAATTCCTTCCCTGTCTAAACCAATGACTCTGGGAAGAGTTTGCAGTCCCAGATCCGTGGAACTGCAGGTCCGTGGATCACACCACAATTATCCCGAGGTCACACTTGGAATTACCTTTTTCTTCTTCCTCACAGTTTGGGGTTGAGGAACAAGTGTTTTCCCCCAGAAATAAGTGTTTTGGTGGGAACCTCCCAGGCTGCTCTGGTGGGGCAGGAAAGTTGAGCCACAGAGCACAAGGAGTTGTTGCTGCCTCTGGAAGTGCCGGGTTCCTCCAGGAAATCTGTCACAGAGAAGGATCTCACTGGCAGAGAGGCACTTTTTTTTCCTGGTTTAATTTATCCACTCCTTTTGTAGACCAGTCTTAAAATGGGAAGTAGGGGGTAGATAAGGTGTCAGATTTGGATATGATGCTGTTGGGAGGGAAATGAGGGGAAGTTTGGCTGGAGTTGGGTGGCCACTGGATGGAGGGAACAGTGACAGTGGCATTCTCCGGGGTAGGGAGGGAAACTGCCTCCAGGTAAGGATGGAAACAGTCTCCAGGTAGGGAGGAATACAGCCTCCAGGTAGGGAAACAATCTCCAAGTAGGGAAGGAAACAGCCTCCAGGTCGAGAGAAAAACAGTCTACCCGTAGGGATGGAAACAGCCTCCAGGTAGGGAGGAATACAGTCTCCAGGTAGGGAAAGAAACTGTCTCCAGGTAGGCAGATAACCTCCAAGCAGGGAGGGAAACAACCTCCAAGCAGGGAGGGAAACAGCCTCCAGGCAGGGAGAAGAACAGTCTCCAGGCAGGGAAACTGCCTCCAGGTAGGGAGGGAAACTGCCTCCAGGTGGGAAGCAACACAGCCTCCAGGCAGGGGAGAAAGCTGCCCCCAAGTAAGGATGAAAAGAGCCTCCAGGTACAGAGGAAAACTACCTCCAGGCAGGGAAATAACCTCCAAGTAGGGAGGGAAAGAGCGTTCATGTAGGGAGGAATACAGCCTCCACATAGGGATGGAAAGTGCCTCCAGATAGGGAGAGGCACATCCCCCAGGAGGGAGAAGCACAACCTCCAGGTAGGAATGGAAACTGCCTCTGGGTAGGGAGAACAGCACCCACGTAGGGAGGAAAACTGCCCCCAAGTAAGGATGGAAACAGCCTCCAGGTGGGGAAATAACCTCCAAGCAAGGGAGGGAAGCAGCCTTCGGGTAAGGATTGGAAACAAGCTCCAAGCAGGCAGAGGCACAGCCTCCAGGCAGGACTGGAAACAGCCTCCAGGAAGGGAGAGAAACTGCCTCCAGGTAGGGAAATAACTTCTAAGCGGGGATGGAAACAGCCTCCAGGCGGGGATACACCTTCCAGCCGGGGCGATCCCCCGCGGGCCGGGAGCACCCTCAGGCCCCGGAGCGGGACGGGCCCCGCTCCCGGCGGCGCCCGCGGGGGGCGCTGCGGGCTCAGTGCGCAGGCGCGCAGGGCGGCGGCGGCAGCGGGGCCGCAGCGAGCGGGGCC
>NW_020884946.1:3055789-3125668 GCF_003945725.1 Corapipo altera
CCGGCCTCCCGCCGGTCCGTCGGGCGCTCCCGGTGTCCCCGCGGAGCTGCTCCGTGTGCGGATGCTGCGGCGGGTGATGGACCTGGCGGGCGCTGCTTCGCCTTCGCCTGGTTAAAGTTCGCTCCCTGCCTTAAACTGGGGCTCGTGCGGGGAGGGCAAGATCCTGGAAGGGCAGTCCTGGAATCCTGGAATTCCGGAGTGGTTCGGGTGGGAAGGGACCTGGAAAGCCCATCTCCGCTAGACCGGGTTGCTCCAGCCTGTCCTTGGACGCTTCCAGGGATGGGGCAGCCTGGTAACACTGCTGATGTGCAGTGGGATGGCATCCTGCATCCCTTTCCCCCAGGCGGCTTTTCCAGGCTCTTTCCTGAACCACATTCCCTCGCTGAGCACCCACCCGAGGTGCTTCTGACACTCGGGTAACACCCGGGAGATCACCGGCTTGTCCTGCAGGGTGAATCCACCCTGTGCTTCCTGACACATCTTCCCGCTCCATAAACGAGATAAACCGTGCTGGAAACCCCACAGCAGATAAATTTATCCTTTTAGGATGTGTTCTGCATGGCAGGGAACCCCCCGGCCCACCCCCCTTTGGAAGGACACCCCCAGGAGTGGAGGGAGTGGTTAAATTGGTGTTGGTGGGAGCGATGTCCTGCTGTGTGTCATTTCCAAAGGTTGGGGATTATTCCATAGTTCATAGTTACCAGCTGATCTGGATCTCTGCTGCTGGGCAGGACTGGGATACAGGTCCTGCAGGCACTTATGAGTGGTTTCTCTCCTTTTTTTCCCAAGAATAGATGTACTGATGCTGTGGGGCAATGATTCCCTTTGATTTTTTTCAATAGAATAGAAGATTTGCATTTATTCTGGGCCCCCATGTCACTTGTGTTAGAAGGCAGCTAAGTAGTCTTCTGGCTGGCAGAGAAACCCCTGATTGCCTGGCTGAAGAATCCTGGATTTTCTGCTCTTTATTCCTAAATCTCCTCCTTGTAGTAGCTGCTTTCCAGTGCCTTAGAGAATTCCATCCTGTTCTTTTCCTGGCCTCTTGAATCTAACCTGAAACAGCACCTTGACACCAACCAGCATCCTCCCAAAAGTGGTTTCTTTAAAACTTAAAGGTGTTTTCATCATCCTAAAATACAAACAGTGTCAAAATTGGTGGATTAATGCTGCTCTTACCTATTCTTTCTGTTTGTGCATTTGGTTTTGGTGGAAAGAGTAGGAATTTCAGCTTTCCAAAAATACGAGTTGTGATACCAGTGGCTGCTTGTAAAAATGTGTAGTTGGTTATATCCTGGGTTTTTTTTTCCCTGGGGAAAGTTCCCTGTCTGCAGGACCCACCCTGGAGCATGAAGCAATGGGACTTTAATGTGCATTTCTTGTGTGAACACACAGTATCAGTGAGTCAACCCAAAATTGTATCACTGTCAGTTCCTGCAGGCAGGGAGACACTGGCAGTTTAAATACATTCTTTAAAAGATAAATTCTTTCAAATAAATACTGGAGTAAACCAGAATATTTTAGTAAATTTATGGCTTGTTTTGTTTACAAAAGCTTTCCTTTTTCACTTGGATAGTGAGATTATCCAAGACAACTATTCCATTATTTCTAGGAGAGTGTGGCACTGAATCCCAAGTGTGAAAGCACCAGGTTTTGTTTTAAGTACAGAATTTATTAAACATCATCACCGCTGTTTTCAAATAGTTTGTAATTTTGTCCTGAAGAGGTTTAAAGATCCACTCATCCCAGATTACATGTGACCTTTCCAAGCAGGTTGCTTTGAGATGAAAATTTTGAGGAAAATTTAGAAACTTTTTTAGTCAAACACCTGGAGTAGGGGGTTGTTTTGAACTTCTGAGCTGGATTTTTAATGTCCTGGATGCTATTTCCCATTCCTGGAAGCTTTTCCCTTTAATGAGCATTTCTTGAAGGAGAGAAACTGGGAGCGGAAAAAAGAAGGAAAGGTTTTGGTTTTCCTTGTTCATGTTGGGGTGTGAGAAGTCTTTCATTCTAAAACACAGAAAGATATGGAGATGGATAATATAATATTTCCTTACTGCTTGGATTTTAAGTCCAGAACATGCCTTGAAGAGCTCCAGTCTCTTTCATCATGATTTCAGCAAGTTTAAGGTCATTTCTTTTTATCAAACACTTTTAAACCCTTGCTTTAGTTTAATTCTACACAGTTGACCCTTAACACATCATGAATGGGGAAAAAATGGTAAAATGCATCAGTTCTTACTTAAACATGTGAAAAAAAAGTGAGAATGTGTCTTTTAGAACAATGTTTTGTATTCATTTAAGTGTCATACTCTTTAAAATTGGTGGTGCTGAATTCCACCTTCCAGTGTGAGTCTTTTTAGGAAGAAAAAAATGGAACTAAATGGCAAGACATCTTTAAATCAGATTTTATGTATTTATATGCCCTAATACTTAGCACTGGCACCTGGGAATCTTGTAAGCTGAAAAATTCAAAGCAGTTTCAAGCATTGGCTCTGTTTTAGCTGGGATTTTGTCCTTGCTCTTAAAACACTTTATTTCCTTCTGCTGCTGTGCTTGAAATCTGAGTAGGGAGTGAAGATATCGAAACTCCTTATAAAAGTCCTGTCAAAGTTAGTGAATCAGAAGGAAACAATATTTTTTATGTGGTCACTGAGGTTTGGTGACTTGAACTGCTGTTACAGGGGAGCCCATGACAATCCTGTATGAATTCCAGTGGTTCCAGCTGAGTGTGTAACTCCCAGGTCCCAGTTTCAATGTGCTGACCATGCACTGCATAAAAAATTTGGGTTGGAAAATTCATTAATACCAAATACATTCCGTTGCTACCTGGAATAAACTATTCCAGTTACTTGGAATTTCAAAATGAAACAGGGTGACTCCCCGGAGCTTGTGTGTGTTTTTGAAAATAGTGAGGAATGTGTTGTTGCATTTGTATGGATGGATTTTTTTCACCCTAAAATGTTCTTGTGCATCCTCTGCATGAATTTTACGAGGGCCTGAAGTGACAGGACACAGGGAATGGCTTCCCACTGCCAGAGGGCAGGGTTAGATGGGATATTGGGAAGGAATTGTTGGCTGTGAGGGTGGGGAGGCCCTGGCCCAGGTTGCCCAGAGAAGCTGTGGCTGCCCCTGGATCCCTGGAAGTGCCCAAGGCCAGGTTGGACAGGGCTTGGAGCAACCTGGGATAATGAAAGGTGTCCCTGCCCATGGCAGGGTTGGAATGAGCTGATCTTTAAGATCCCTTCCAACCCAAACCATCCTGGGATTCTGGGATTATCATTTGTGTTTGCTCTTACGAATCCGCTGGCAAATTAAAAACGCGTTTCTGTAAACAAGAGCTGTGTAATCAGTTGCTTTGCTCTTTGATTTTTCTAAATTAAGTTTACAAGCCTCTCACAGGGATTCTTGTTTTGGGTTTTCTCCATTATCCACAAACAGAGACTGTCAAACATTTAATCCCCACGGCTCTGCAGGCACCACATGTCGGGATAATCCTGGCACTGGGCACTATTTGCATTTTCTAAAACAATTCCACCATTGCTCTGGACCACTCATCAAATTTCTAGAGCATGACTAAAGGGTTTATTCTTAGCAAATGTTGTGTAGAGAAATATAAAAGACCGTTTTGAGGCCTTTTTTTTTTTTTTTTAAGTTAAGTTTACATTAGTTCAGTGCTTCTATATTTTAAAACATATTGGGAGTTCGTGTATGTGACTTGTGTGAGGTCCATGGCTGGGGTTGGCCAGCACTGGGAGAAGTGCAGGAGTGCCCCACTTTATTCCCTGCATGTTTTCCATGGCAGATCAGGCTCCCTTTGGGTTAGAATTATTTAATGTATTACAGTGTCATTATAGGAGATTATTATTTAATGCATTCTAATTTCATTAGCATGTGTTATTATTTAATGCATTATAATTCCAACAGGAAAGTTGCTTGTTAAGTAGTTTTAAATAGTTATATTTAGGTTTGAAATCTATTAGGTCATTTAGCTTCTAATAAATATGTTTGTTTGAGCTCAGAAGTCTGAACCTTTATAGGCTTGCAGTTGCCACAAACATGAATTTGAGTGGAAGGTGTCCCTGCCCATGGCAGGGCTTTGGAATGAGGTGAACTTTAAGGTCCTTTCCCACCAAACATTCCATGATTCTATGAATGCCTCAGCTTGGTACCAAAGACAGCTGGTCCTTTTACTTAAATCCCATTATTTTCATGCTTCCTTTTTTTTTTCTTTTTTACACTCTTTACCTGAAGTTACTGACACTGGAATCTGCAGTTGGCAAATGGTAACAGGAGAGTTTTCCCAGCCACTGGCGTGAAATGAAGGTGGATTTCAGATGTGAGGTGTTCAGTGGGAATGGTGTAATTTCATTTGGCAGCTTCAGCAGAAGAAACACTTCCTACCTGTGTTGGTAAAGTGGAACATGGAAATCAGTGTTTGGGTTGGCTTGGAGAACAGTCACAGGAATCAAAAACCACTGGAGCTGTGATTCACCTCATTGTGGTGCCTTTATGCCTCAGGATTGGGCTCCAATCCCAGTGTGTGCTTTTCCCATTTTCTCATCCCATTCCACCCGTGTCTTTAGAGGAACTCCCTGACCTCTGCCTGTGTATGTCTCCCCTCCACCTCTCCTGCCCTCCCTGCTTTTTCACCCCTCTCTCTCTTTGCACAGCGTTGTCTAATCTCTTCCAGAGGAGCCGTCCAGTCTCTTATTTGCCTTTATAATTCCCTCACGGGTTCCCTTTGCCAGGCTCTCAGTGAGTGCTGTGCTCCCCTTCCTCGAGTCTGGCGGGTTGGTCATGTGGAAAACGTGGCTTTCCTGTCTCCATGGCCTCTGTTCTCCCCAAGCTTTTAATGTCATCTCAGTGACCAGCTGGTTCACGAAGACATTACTCTGAGGGTCTTCACTGTCTCCAGGTTATAGGAATTCCTGGCTGTGAGGGTGGTGAGGCCCTGGCACAGGTTGCCCAGAGAAGCTGTGGCTGCCTCTGGATCCCTGGAAGTGTCCAAGGCCAGGTTGGATGGGGCTTGGAGCAACCTGGGCTGGTGGGAGGTGTCCCTGCCCATGGCAGGGGGTGGAATGAGCTGGGCTTTAAGATCCCTTCCAACCCAAACCATTCTGGGATTCAGATTCAAGGTCTGAATAATTCCATCTACCTGAGTGAGCCGTTCCTGGGAAGGGTGGGATGTAATAAGCGGGGAGAGGAAGCCCCTGGGTGCTGAATTCAGAGCCCAGGGCAGCTCTCAGCTCCCTGTGGAAGAGTTTTGGGAGAATTAGGAGAATTTTGGGAGAATTATCAGCATTGATTCAGGTTTGTGCACAGCCATCTCCATGTGGTGTTTCCCTTCCCTGTCACAGGGCAGAGGCTGTGCCGGGCTCATTCAGGGTTTATCTCAGTTTAAACAAAGCATTTTATATGGCTGGATAAAATCCAAACACTTAAATTCCCATCAGTTTTTAAGATTAAAATGTATATATGGTTTGTTTACATGTAAACAGACCCACATTTTAGTTCCTGTGTATAAAAGGAAGCAACAGTCAAGTGGAGAAAGGGGAGTTGGTGTGTATTTGGGTCATTATTAATATATTTTTTTCTGTCTGCACCAAGCAGGATCCCAAGAGATCTTAGGACAGTCTTTGATGCTGTTTCAGAGTCAGATTCCCTGTCTGCACCACCCATCATTCCTCCTTCAATTCACCCTCCCCTCAAATACAGTATCCTAGAGGAAAAGTGTAGTTAAATAGCTAAAGATAAAAATATCAACTTTGTAATTTTTTTCCTATTTGGGATTTCTCTTCAAGTATTTAAATATTTGTGATTCTTCCTAAAGAATTATGGTTTGGGAATATCAACCAGTTGGGAATATAAACCTCCTTTTTCACTGAATAAGAGGATCAGAAACTTTTAAGTTACTACATCTGGTTCCCTTCCTCTGGAGCATCATCCAGATGCAGGATTAAAAATGTCTTTGGAGCAGATGTTTTGTGTTTCTCATGGTCAGGGTCATCTTCAGGAGGGAAAAGATAAGAAAGAATAAAACCCCAACCTAAGCATAGACATTTTAAATGAGAAACTCCTTGTTCTGAAATCTCTGGTAATTCTGGAATTCTGTTTTCTGAAAATGTTCTTTTGAATATGAGTAGAGAAATGGGATATTGCTGTCAAGTCTTTCAGGAATAGGAATCCATATGTTTCTGGTGGTATATGCTGGGATTTTTCTGTTCTTGGGTTTTTTTAATGAACCATCTCTTGCTTTGCTCTTGTGCTCACTGTGGAACAACTGAAGCTTTCTGGATGTGTTTTATTATATATATATATATAATTATATATATAATTATATATATATAATTAATATATATATAAAATTATACATATTATGTAAAAATATGTATAATTATTATGGCCAAACTGCTGGTTTGACCCATTAGCACAGGCTAACAAGAAGTTATTTTCAGTTTTTACTCTTAATTTTGTTTTCCTCAGCTTTTTGTAGTGTCAGATGCAACCCTTTGGCCATTGCTTTTATACTCTGGGATTCTGGATTACCCCAAATCCAGCTATTAGTGACATTCAGACTTCACACCAGAATTCCTGCACTTCAAAATTAACCCTGCCAAAAAAAGAAAAAAAAAAAGATCAGTTTGTTTGTAGTTTTGATACTGTTTGTCTCCATGAAAGGTTTTCATCCTCATCTTTTTCTGAACAGGATTATTAACATTTTACTGAGAAGGAGTTTTGAGCTTGATTTCAATTCTGGAGAAGCTTTTGTGGCTTTTCATCAAACATACACATGTTGGGGGGGGTAGAAGTAGAGGAGAGGAGCAGAGGAAGCAGCATTTTAGGAATTCCCATCTAAAAAAAAAAAAATGTGTCCCCCAGAAAGGCCTTAAGGCCAAGTTTAAATGCCACGCTTGTACCTGTTATTTAATTTCCATTCCTTGGAACAGCTCCCAGAGGAATAATCCCATGTGAATGACACTGTAGAAATTAGTCCTGCTAATCCTAATCTGCCTCTTTAATGACTTCAGGCACTCCACTGTTTCAGAGATAAAATAGGTAAAAAATCTGGTGTCTGTGATACCTTCTGCTCAGTTCTTGCAGCACAGCTCTGGAACACCTTCTGGGGTTTTTAAAGGGTATTTTGACCCTTAAACAGTTACCAGACAGATAATATTCAGCCCAGTGTACTTTGGTGTGTTTGTTCCATGCCACTTTATATAATTGTGCTCAGATATTTCAGTCTGAACCTATAATCAGTGGATGTACCTTCCCTAATGAACATGTCCTCAGTAATTCCTCCTGCTTTTTTTGTGTATATTCAGTGTTTATCAATCCCTCCTTGCTTTTCCGGTCCTTTTAGTCAGGATTAAGGGGAATACTGTAGGAAATAAGTGTTCCTTGATCCAGAGGCATCTGATTTGATCAACCAGTGCACAGCTTTTATAAGTGTTTTTGTTTTACTCTGACAAACAGTCAGATAAAATAAAGGTATTTTATTTTTCTCATCACTTATGTCAGAATAACTTCTCTGAAAGCCAGGGAGTGCACAGGTACCTCAGGGACCTTCCAGGATGCTGCAGGCAGACTCATTTCAAGTGGAAGCTGATTTTCTAGATCCTCAGGGAAGAGCTGTCTCAACCAAAAAATGTTGGGCTTTGTTGTCAGTTTTGCTGCTTTCAGAGAAAAATTGACTTCAGGACTTACACAGGGCCATGAAGATGATTAGAGGGATGGAACAGTTAGGAGGAAAGGCTGGGAGAGCTGGGGGTGTTCACCTGGAGGAAGAGAAGGCTCCAGGGAGACCTGAGAGCCTCTTCCAGGGCCTGAAGGGGCTCCAGGAGAGCTGGAGAAGGACTTGGGACAAGGGGTGGAGGGACAGGACAAGGAGGAATGGCTTTTCACTGCCAGAGGGCAGGGTTAGATGGGATATTGGGAAGGAATTGTTGGCTGTGAAGGTGGTGAGGCCCTGGCACAGGTTGCCCAGAGAAGCTGTGGCTGCCCCTGGATCCCTGGAAGTGTCCAAGGCCAGGTTGGAGCAACCTGGTCTAGTGGGAGGTGTCCCTGCCCATGGCAGGGGGTGGAATGAGATTATCTTAAAGATCCCTTCCAACCCAAACCTTTCTGGAATTCTGGGATTTGTGTTCCTTGTATGAGACTGAGATTCCCTGTCGGTGTTTGAGGAGGACTCTCTGCTCCTCTGCTGCCCCTCAGCCTTGCTGGATATCCATGTGCTCCTGAGAAAGCTGAGGAGAATATGGCAGAAGCTGTTAAGTACAAATAAAATCCTTTTCTTTGTGGCAGTGATGTCTGTGTGTACAGTGGGTGACTGGTGGGAGTAGAATGTGGTCTGATACAGGGAATGGGAGTTCCCTCTCTGCTCCTGAGGAGAAAAAGGCTTCCCTTCCTCAGCTTCTGACAGTTCCTGTTCTTGTCAGTTCCCTGGAGCATCTTTAAGGATTCATTGTAGGGACATAAAATTCCATCTTATTCCCTTGCTAGCAATTGCTTTTTTTAGAGTGGTGCTCTGTGAGAGATATGTGGAGGGACCTTAACTCAGCACTTCCTGGTTTTCCATTGTTTTGTGAATTAAACTCTCATGTTCAGGAAGAACATGAAATGCCCTGACCATTGCTGTAAAACTGCTGTCTTAAGTAAGATTTTTCCAGGAGTGGGTTTGGTTTTTTTGAGGATTCTTTCTTTCTTTCAAGATCTTGTATCCATGTCAGCTGGGAAACAGTTCTAGGAAGCGCAGAGAGAGATTCATGTCTGAGGCACAGAAAGTGAAATTACATTTACAGGGCTGTATGAAAACTCTGTAACAAAACTGGGCAGCTGGCAGGGTTAGGTGGGACACTGGGAAGGAATTCCTGGCTGGGAGGGTGGGGAGGCCCTGGCCCAGGTTGCCCAGAGAAACTGTGGCTGCCCCTGGATCCCTGGAAGTGTCCAAGGCCAGGTTGGACGGGGCTTGGAGCAACCTGGGATGGTGGATGGTGTCCCTGCCCATGGTAGGGGGTGGAATGAGATGGTCTTTAAGGTCCCTTCCAACCCAAACCTTTCTGGGATTCTGCTGAATTTGGAGGAAGCCCTCAGAGCCTCCCAGGGTTTGGGGTCTCACCTGTGGGGTTTGGAGTTGAAAGTGCCTGTATTTCATAGGATCAGAACTGGACCCAAAGGTGTTATTGTCTTCCCCCAAGAAGCTCCCAACCCATTTTCTTGTGAATACCAGTGTGAATATGTCAGGTTACTTTTTTCGAGGTGATTAACATAGAATTTGTATGGGGAGAGGAGGGAATTTCCCTGGATTGTATTCCTTACGAATCTTTTGGCTATAGTTTGAGGTCTAGTTAGTGCTTTCCTGATTGAGAGGCTGCCAGGGAAAACTGAGTGTAGAGACTAACTCTTGAGAGCTATTTTTTTGTGTTTTTAAGGTGGGGTGGTTTGGTTGGGGGGATTTTTAGTGGGAAAACATCCCGGTGGCCCGGGATGAGTGAATTGTGGGCACATGCTGAGGTTGCCTGTTTCAGGTTGTCTGGTCTGGTTTAGCCTTGGAAACCAAAGCTGGGATTAATCTCCGTGCAGTGAGATAAAACACATTATCCTGCCTTGCTCTGGGGAGAGGTGGGAATCAGCTTTTTCCTTGCTTATCCAATCTTTCCCTCTGGTGAGTCCGTGCTGCTCCTTTGTTCAGTCACCCAGGTAGGGCGAGTTCTTACTCCAGGTGGTGACTACAACAGTCACTCGTTGGGGTTAGTAATGGAACTACTCATCATTCCTGGATGAGTAACCCACAGGGATTGTTTCACTGCAGTGTTGGCAGAAATCTGCCTTGGCTTGAAACTCCTTCCCCACCACGATGGCCAAACACGTAGTTTTTACTTGCAGGAGTAGGAATTACCACCTTAACTCCATAGGGAAACTTGTGGGAAACGACTGGAACCCGTGTGGGCTTGCAGCACTGCAGTACTGTCCTTTTCTCCACAGAAAATCCTAATTCTTGTGATTCCTTTGGGCAGGTTCAGCAACAGGTTCACCCAAACCTGTCGGCAAAGGAAGATTCCCTGTATTACATTGAGGAGTTGATCCTTCAGCTGCTGAACAAACTGTGCATCGCTCAGCCCAGGACTGTCCAAGATGTGGAGGTACAGCTGGATACTGGAAAACCAAAAAAAAAAAAAACCCAAAAAAGTGTTTCCTTGGAGCAACCTGGTCCAGTGGAAGGAGTCCCTGCCAGTGGCAAGGGGTGGAACTGGATGGGCTTTAAGGTCCCTTCCAACCCAAACCATTCCCTGATTCTATTTAGATTTTATTAGCAAGTTTAATTGGAAACTCGTTTTCCTGTCCTTAAGAATAGAAATTTTGGGAATTTTTCTTTTCAGCATCATTTTTGTAAATGCAGGATGCTTTGAAGGATTTTTTTTACTCCTCAAATGCACCTCGGGTTTAAGAATTTTTCTTACTTCTTGACATAAACACACAGGGGGGAAAAAAAGATATTGGAACGAAAGGTTGCTGTTGTCAGGGCTGGATTGTGCAGCTGAGGGAACAGAGTTGGATGTTCCTGGGACTTTACTGAACTCACTGAGGCTCTTGTATTATTGCAGCTGTCTGCTTTTGTGTCATCATTCCAAAATGAGGATTTAATGGAGTCTGGAGGGAGAAAGTGCTTCCATGTGGCTGTGACCCGTTACAGCTTTGTAGAGTATTAATTTTACATTAATCTATATGTCTGGGATTTATAGCCTGGAGCAAAATGAAGTCCTTGTCTGGTATTCTCTATGGATGTCATGGAAATAAAAAGAATAATACATATAATGCACAAAAATATCTAATATTTTGTATGTGTGTCATGGAAATAAAAAAGAATATATATATATACCTAAAATAGGTAAAAATATATATTTACTAAATAATTGCCTGAAAGGGTTTAGATTTTTGTTAGATGCCCTTTATTCAACATTAATTATTAATTATTAATTTTGGTTTATGATTAATGTATTTTGATATAGTGATGCATAAAGATTATCAAATCACTAAGTAAAAGCAAAACTTGATAGTCACTTAATAGCTCTCGGGGTTGGAGAGTCTGATTTGACTGTGGATTTGAACTTTGGATGTGGAGCCGAGAAATTCCACATTCTTTCTGCAGTTCCCAGCTGATCAAACCCTCAACTCTGATTTGGGACTATCACAGTAGATGCCAAATCCTGTGTATTTTCCATATATTTTAAAGCTGTGAAGAATAAAACATTGCTAATCTTGGCAATGTAAGTTATTTCATTTAAAACCACGGAGTTAGGTGTAAATGTTCTGTAGGTCGATACATTCAGACCCTTCCAGAGCAGGGAAATTATAACTCAGTTTTGTTCTGGGTTGTTGGTGAGGTTTTGCTGCCAGCAGGAATCCGAGATCCACGGATAAGGGCTTTTGGATCTGCTCCTGGGCTGTTTTTAGCTGTTAGGAGAAAACATGAGGGCTGTGATCTCTCTGAAGTTTATCATGCAGATATTTACATACCAGCCTGGAGTTAATGGAACTGTTTGTGCTTGATGTTAGACTTAAGTATTTGCGAGATCAAGGTCTCAAAATCTCAGATTATAAATGTTCTATAAATAGCAAAAGCCCTTAAAAGAGTTCCCAGGAAAACAGTAGGAAGCAGTGAAGTTGGAGTGCAGAAGGAACGTGTTACTCATGAAGTTTAGGTTGGATATTGGGAAGGAATTCCTGGCTGGGAGGGTGGGGAGGCCCTGGCACAGGTTGCCCAGAGAAGCTGTGGCTGCCCCTGGATCCCTGGAAGTGTCCAAGGTCAGGTTGGACGGGTCTTGGAACAATCTGGGCTGGTGGAAGGTGTCCCTGCCCATGGCAGGGGATGGCACTGGATGATCTTTCAGGTCCCTCCCAACCCAAACCTTTCTGGAATTCTATGATTCCGTGTTGAAGGACGTCTGAATGCCACATTATCTCCATGTTTTGGGATGATCTCCTGGTAGGATCTCGAGGAAGGTCCATTTTGGTGAACCAGCCCAGCGCTGTCGGCCGCTCTCCAAGAGGAAAGGTCACCGTGTCCTTACCTGGCACTGACACAGAAGGTTGAGCACTAAATGGCCACATGCAAATATTTAAAAGCTGCCCCTAAGAAAACCTGCCTGTAAGAAAACCTCAGGCCTCCTGTTAGATTTCAGAATACGTGCAAAAACCTTTTTATCAAAGGGACACAAAGGTTTCACCATTTTTTCCCATCTCATCCTTCACTTTTTCGTTTCTGCCATAAACTTGACCTGCTGTTGGGCAAGTTACACCCTTTTCTGAAACAGCAGCAGTATCAACTTGGGTTTTTTTGTAGCCTGTAAACTGTTTAGTAGTTCCTGGTGGTGTCTATATTTTGGGATCCTGGTCTCATAGAATTCCAGAATGGTTTGGGTTGGAAGGGACCTTAAAGATCACCCACTTGCAACCCCCTGCCATGGGCTGGGACACCATCCACTGGAAATAGAGACTGAAACCTGAGTTTTCTTGCTGCTCTTGTAAAGATGATAAATCAGGAGGTATTTTAGGAGATTTGAAGGAGTTCTTGGTGCCCAGGGAAGGGAGGTTGGTTGGGATTGTTGCAAAGAGAGAAGCCGTGTTGGGTAAGAGGGAGAGAACAATTAGGAGAACGTGTTGCAAACACTGAGGAGGAGGATAATTGTCTGTACTACAGGGGAAGTAATTTGCTGTGCTGTGTTTTATTTAAACTTCTCTCTGATGGCTGTGGTTGATCTCAGTGCACTCTGTGTGTTTGGACAGGAGCGGGTCCAAAAGACATTTCCTCACCCCATAGACAAGTGGGCGATCGCTGATGCTCAGTCTGCCATAGAGAAACGGAAAAGAAGGAACCCTCTCCTGCTCCCTGTGGACAAAATCCATCCTTTACTGAAGGTACTTCACCCCCTCTTCTGTGGTCTTGCCCTCCAGCATAACCTTTCGTGTCTTTCTTTAATTTGTGTG
Source organism: Corapipo altera (assembly GCF_003945725.1). Classification (NCBI taxonomy): domain Eukaryota; kingdom Metazoa; phylum Chordata; class Aves; order Passeriformes; family Pipridae; genus Corapipo; species Corapipo altera. The sequence goes on from NW_020884946.1 coordinate 3,068,774, forward strand.
ACATTAAAGGAGTTTCTCTCGTTGGCTGAGGGAGTAAAGAGTCACCATAGAACAGGATGAATTTATTATAGTGATAATAAAAGTAGATCCTTAAATTCATCATAGGCATCAGTATGTTAATTATTACTCTTCTTTGAAATGTGACCTGTTAGTTTTTAACATAAATAAAGCTCAAAATACCTTCCCCACTTCAGCAACACTGCTTTGATGCCTTTATTTGTCTCAAAATGCTGCAGAAACCAAAACAGAAGAGAGAACAAGTAGGTCCTGTCCCTTGTGTACTGTCAACTGAGATGTGTGCCAGTGTCCTTGGAGTTACTGCTGAATGCCAACTGGAGCCTTGGGTTTAAAAATCATGAGATCTGCAAAGGTGTTTCCAGCTGCTGAGAAAACTTTGCTTGAGCATAAGCAGAAATTAAAGCCCTTTTTCGGGTCTAGTTGTGCTGTTCTCATTCACAGTGTCTCAGTTTGTGAGGGTCAGCGAGAGGGGAAGAGATTTTAGGCAAGAAAACAGCATGAAGATCTTCCTAGACAACAGTGGTGGTTTTTGGTCAAGTCTGGTTTAGAAGTGTGTGAAAACAGGCACAGAATCTGATTTTTAGGGGATGCACCAATGCATGATAAGAACAAATTTTGCCTTATTCAAATGCATGAGTTTACCTGGTCCTGACAGTCCTGCCCCAGGTAAGAGGCCCTGTGGAACAAGCTCTGCAGGACATGGAACATGTGTCCTCAGGAGAACGTGCAAGGTTCATCCTGTTGTTCTTTTTTTCTGTTTAGGATTTCATTATTAAAGTTTAATTACTTTATGTACCCACCAGGATGATTAGAGGGATGGAACACCTCCCCCATAAGGAAAGGCTGAGAGAATTGGGATTGCTCAGTCTGGAGAAGAGAAGCTTTGGGGTGACCTGATTGTGGCCTTCCAGGACCTGAAGGGAACCAATAAGAAACATGGAGAGGGACTTTGGACAAGGGCCTGGAGTGACAGGACACAGGGAATGGCTTCCCACTGCCAGAGGGCAGGGTTGGATGGGATTCTTGGATGGAATTCTTGTGTGTGAGGGTTGTGAGGCCCTGGCACAGGTTGCCCAGAGAAACTGTGGCTGCCCCTGGATCCCTGGAAGTGTCCAAGGCCAGGTTGGACGGGGCTTGGAGCAACCTGGGCTGGTGGAAGGTGTCCCTGCCCGTGGCAGGGGGTGGAGTGGGATGGGTTTTAAGGTCCCTTCCAACCCAAGCCATCCTGGGACTCTATGACAGTGAAACCTGCTCTGTTCTCAGAAGTTCAGACTAGGACCAGAGTCCTACAATCAGCACAGCTATAGACGAAAAATTAACTACAGGAGTGGTTTCTTCCTTGCAGGAACCCTATTTTTAGGAGTGTCATTTTTAGAAGAAGATTCATTGAAAGTTCTGTAGCTTTTCATCTGTTAAAATGGCAAAATGACACAAGCATTTACAAGCTTTCCCTTTGAGGCAGATGTCCCAATTTGCATTTGATGTGCTTATCCCTGGCTGTTACACTGACAATTACCACCACAGACAAGACCAATTTCAGTAGAAAACTCAACGTGTTAATTGTCATTCCAAGTGAATTTCTGGAGTAAATACCTTTTATTTTTCCTCTTGTTTTCACTTTGCAGGAGGTCCTGGGCTATAAGGTGGATTACCATGTCTCTCTCTATATCGTGGCTGTCTTGGAATACATCTCAGCTGACATTTTAAAGCTGGCTGGAAACTATGTTTTCAATATCCGGCACTTTGAGATCTCCCAGCAGGACATTAAAGTATCAATGTGTGCTGATAAGGTAAAGAGTTGGGATTAAAACAGTATCTAGAGGTGATTTTTTAAAATTTAATTGCATTTGGAAGGTATATCCAAAGGAGGATGGGAGGGAGAGCCTGGTCTTACTCAAATGCAGAGTAAGGTCTTACTCAAATTCCAGATCTTAAGCAAAAACTTAAGCTTAAGTTAAGCCTGTGTAAGTTTTGGAACTAAAATTTGTAAGTACTTTTCAGTACTTACAGAGAGTGTAAGGACAGAAAATGATGATGTGCTTTATTTCTCTGCTGTCACCGCCCTCTTGATGTCACTTTGTCATGACAGCTCTTCTTCCTAATACAGAAAAGACCTTTAGTTTTCATGCCCATTAAAATGAGAAACATTTTTGTTTAATTTTATCTTTACCAGGAGGGTTCTGGCCAAGGCTTATGCAAGATGCCTTGTTTTCAAAGTTGATTCTGCATGAATTGTAACTTGTTTTCTAGGTCATACTAACTTCCAAAGGGAAAAATGGCTTTGGCAACTGATCCAGCCTCCTGCTGCCAAAGTTTAAATATTACTCCCTTGTGAAAGTGATCACAGAAAGTATTGTATTAAAAACTCCAAGGATTTCTCTGAACACACGGAAACAGCCGAGCTTGAGCCAAGTGTGAAAATCAGGCTTGATGTATTTTTTTTTTTTTAATTCCTTTGCTAGGTTTTGATGGATATGTTTGATCAGGATGAGATTGGATTGGTTTCTCTGTGTGAGGACGAGCCCTCTTCTTCTGGGGAACTCAACTACTATGACCTTGTGAGGAACGAGATAGCAGAGGAAAGGCAATACCTGCGGGAGCTCAACCTCATCATCAAAGTATTTCGGGAAGCTTTCCTGTCCAACAGAAAACTCTTCACACCCAATGTGAGTCCTTTAGTGGTTATCGATGGGTAATCCTAATTACTAATTGCTCCATTAGCAGCCATAACTTCTCCATTTTAACTGTGCTGGAGGTAAAATTAAACCTGATTTATTGTCTTGTCACTGAGTAATGAGTGTTGTCTGTGTGTGAAATCCAGTGGGGGAATTGCCATTAATATTGTGTGAGTGCAGCTTAATGGACACCATTCCCTGTCAGGTACCAGCAGGATTCTTTTGGTCATGTGGGTGATAGTTTCACTTTTGCTTAACATAAAAATTAAGTTATTTACCTGCATGTGCAATGAATGCAGGTGAACACTTGAATTGACATTTGAGGTCTACCCCAGGGCACTCTGATTTGTAGAAATTCCAAGTAAAACAGCCCCTGGCTCTGGATTCTCTAACTGTGAAGGCAGTTTCTGTTTGATAAATGTTTGAAATGTTTCAGTTGAAATTGTACGTGTGGCAAATCCCGTTTTTGGAATGCTGGAGTTTAGAAAGGAAGCCCAGCTCTGATAAGAGAAGGAGGGATTAGGGAATCCTTCCTGTGGGAGAAGGAGAAGGGGACCCAGCAGAACCTGAACTGAGATTTTTAGGTTAAAAAGAGGCAGCAGGAGCTGCCCATTCCAGCTGGGTGTGGAGGTTCCTCAGGAGCCGATGGTGTATCAGGGAATTGTGCAAATGTGAGGACAGAATCCAGACAGAGATAACAGGGGGAGAAGGAAGTGATGGCTTTGGAGCTGAGGAATATTCTTTTGGGAACGGGTATGAGAAATTTCTAATCTAAAAGTAGAATTTGGGAAAGGAAGCTGCTGATTCTTCCTCTGCTGAAGGAGCCCAGGAGCTGATTTAGTTGGACTTGTGGTTTAGAGGATCTGACCTGTAAATTCCCTGCTTTAAATTGCTTCCTTCCTGTTTTTCTGTGGAATAAGAACGAGCAGAGGGGACAATAACGGTTGGAAAAGTCAGGAATTTCTGTCCAAAGCCCCAACAGCCTGTCCTGGGACCACACCAGCCTGGGAAGGACGGTGTGAGAATTGGGCAAGGCTGGATATGCCCAAAGGACTGGGAATACCCTGGAGTTCCCACTTTCTTCCTTGCTTTTTCTTGGCTCCTCTCCGTTTACCTCTTGGTTCAGACAAAAAAAAAAAAAAAAAAAAGCTCCAGTATTTACCTGATGAATAAATTATTCCAAGCAGGGACTAAGGCATGTTTTGATGTTTGCAGGATATCGATGTGATATTCAGCAACATCTCAGACATCCACGAGCTGACGGTGAAGCTTTTGGGATTGATCGAGGACACCGTGGAAATGACAGATGAAAGCAGCCCCCACCCTCTGGCTGGCAGCTGCTTTGAGGATCTTGCAGAGGTAACAGTGTTTAATTGGGGAGTTTTAGGGTTTTTTTTTTAGTGTTTGCTTCTATTAAATAGCTCGAAACGTGGTTTTTAATTCAGGAGAATGCATCGTTTTACATCTGGAATGGGAAATATTTCCACGGGTATTTCCACGCAGCAGTGAGTCTGGGAAGCAGCTGATGGGTCAGGATTGTAGCAGAAGTGCTGTTGATTGACCTATAAAATAGATATTAAAGAGCAGGAGTAAGGGAAAACACTGGACAGGGATTGGGTGTGGCTCAGATTGGAACATTATTAACAATTATTTTGTCAGGTATTTTTTGTTTTAGTGGGCACTGAAATACTGGAAGGATTTTTTTTTTTTTTAAATTCTGAAGTGCTCCATATTCAGCTATTCCATAAAACCATTCTGAAATATGGAAGGGAGTCACAAAACTAAAGTTTTTGAGCAAGTGGGACGGAGCTCAGCTTGTTCAGAATATAAGTATACAGGTACCTTCATGACCTGGAAATAGGTGCAGAATGACTCTGGAATTGAGCAGAGGTGCACAGGGAAGAAGCAGGATCTGAAAAAAAAAGGACAATTCAGCTTAGAATCCAGCACACAGTTTTAACTGACTGTGGAGCAAACTCTTGGAATGAATGACCAAGGCAGGGGGGGAGGTTTTGCTGTCACTGGACAGGTTTAAATGGAGTCTTTGGGATGTGTATTAATCCCATTTTTTAGACCTAAAATGTGAAGGGAATCATGTAAACCACTGTTACACAGGAAATCAATGAGTTGTTCTGTCTTGAGAAAGAATATATATGGCTTTTTGCTTAAAATTGTGACGTTTATTAAAAATAACGATAAAATTTCTGTTTCATTTTTACTTATCTTCAGTTTTTAAAATCTGAGGGTGAACATAATGTGTGAGGACTGTGTGAACACACCAGCACCACCTGGAAAATAATCACATTTCTATGGCTGTAAAGGATCTGATCTTTGAGCCCTGGTGCCACTCACTTAGGAATAGACCAGAAAGATCAAGTTTTCTTGGCATTGCTTCAACAGACCACTCTTGAGGAGGGAATTCCAGCTGACCAAGTCTTAGCTCTTAAGTTATTGAAGCATAATTGCTTTATAATGATAAGGAGAAATGTTTGCTCAATGAATTAAAGTAGCTATTATATTAAAACTGAAAAAAAAATACTAAAACTTTGAAATACTACATCACTATCCTGGGGGAAAAAAAATCTCATTTTATTGCAAAAGCTGCTTTTAGTCATCCTGTGCTTTAAAGGGAAACAAATCCTTTCCAATGAGCAGAAATCTCACCTGATTTTTTTTTCATTCACTGAAAAATTTACATAGGAAATGAAGAGCAGATTATGTTTCCAAGCTTTTTATGAGGGTAATAAGTTTGAATTTATTAATTCAGTTCTTCTGGATCAAGACCTGCTTAATAACTTGGGCTGTTGATTTGATCATCTCCCAGGGTGAGATCATCTTTCTGGAAGTGTTTGCAAAAGGGATCATTAAAGAGAGATATGAAAGTGAAGTGTTTATTTGCTCTGCTTATCTCACTGCCGGGGTTGTTCACTTAGTGTTTCCATTATAAAGGTCCTTCAACTCCTTTGGAAGGATAATTAAAACCAAACAATCCTCACGGGCTGGAATCTTCCTGCTTTGTCTGTTTTCCTGCATCACATCTCTGGAAGGTCTAGAAACATAAATATTGTCGTGGTTTTGAGATAAGGAAGTTTTTGGGGAAAACAAAACATTTATTTCGAGTATGGGGAAAACAAAACTTTTTTTTTTTAAATATGGGGCAAATAAAACAGTTTTTTCCTGGTGTGGAGGAAATTCAGAAACTTGATGCCTGACACAGGTAAGAGGGTGGCAGGAGAGCCTCAAAATGAGGGCAGAGGGTCTTTGTGCCTACTCTGGAGTGATCTTCAGAAGGCAGCTGATAAAACAAGTTATTGTCAGTAGATTGTAAATTTGTTTTGCTGATATTTGTGTTCCCATAGGAGAAGTTTTAGTATCCACAAGGAGGAAAAAAGGTAGAAGCACACACTGAAGGGGCTGAACAGTGCAAACACCAATCCAGAATTGTGTGCTGCACTGAAATAATTTATGTGGGCATCAGGTTGATGTCTCCATGGAATCATGGCATTTTTGGGTTGGAAGGGACCTTAAAACCCATCCCATTCCACCCCCTGCCACAGGCAGGGACACCTTCCACTAGCCCAGGTTGCTCCAAACCCTGTCCAACCTGGCCTTGGACACTTCCAGGGATCCAGGGGCAGCCACAGCTTCTCTGGGCAACCTGTGGCAGGGCCTCCCCACCCTCCCAGCTGGGAATTCCTTCCCAATATCCCATCTAACCTGCCCTCCTTCAGCTGAAGGCCATTATTTTCAGTATTCCATAATTCCATAGTTCAGTAACTTTTGCAGCATTGCAAGTGTAAAACCCCTTTTCTCTGGTTGGTCTCCTAGGGAAGATCCCTAATGCTGTTCTTTTCAATCTTATGCTCAAAAACAAATTCAAAACCTTAAAATACTGATTAAAGTCTAAGTGGAATAGACTGAAACCACTTCTAAAATGCAGTAAAAATATAAAAAACCAGCACAGAGTATGTGTTGGCCGGGCTCCCCCAGTAGATTTACAGCAGGATTACACTGTGAGTAGTAGGTCCAGCTGCTCTCAGCTGTGTCCTGAGGTGTTATTGTCCTCTGGCTTTAATTTGGATGTTTTAAATTTAAGACTCCTCTGCAGCCTTCCAGTACCTGAAGGGAACTCACAGGAAAGATGGGGCAAAACTATTGACAAGGGCCTGGAGGGACAGGACACTGGGAATGGCTTCCCAGTGCCAGAGAGCAGGGTTAGATGGGATATGGGGAAGGAATTCTTGGCTGTGAGGGTGGTGAGGCCCTGGCCCAGGTTGCCCAAGAAGCTGTGGCTGCCCCTGGATCCCTGGAAGTGTCCAAGGCCAGGTTGGACGGGGCTTGGAGCAACCTGGGCTAGTGGAAGGTGTCCCTGTCTATGGCAGGGGGTGGAATGAGATGATCCTTAAGGTCCCTTCCAACCCAAACGATTCTGGGTTTCTGTGATTTTTTATGTTTGCTGTAGTGAAATAAACAAAAAAAAAAACCCATTAGTCTCTAAACTAAATTCAGAATCTGCTGAAGAAAACCAGTTTGGTCAATTAGAGAGTGTCTAATAATTTCTCTTCAGCTGCTGCGGTGCCAAACTTTCCCCTCCTTCACCCCCCCTCCCAAAATACGGGTGGCCAATGATGATTAAACTCGATGAGGAGAGTTGAGAGCGATAATTACAATTTGCATATGAATAGAGCATTTGTTCTGTGCCTCTGCTCCCCACAAAGAGTTCCATTTCAACTCCTCATGAGTCAGGTAGGAATTCCCCTGGACCCTCTGCAACTGGAAGACTTGAGACTCCACCTGAATGTTCAGATGAGCCTTTTGTGGTGGTTGGTATTCCCAAATTCGGCAGCCTGTATCCTGGGAAGAATGAAGGTGAACAGAGGAATAACCTGGTGACTCAGGAGTGATTCAGCCCAGTGGATCTGCAGGGACTGGGATCAGCCTGACAGGCTTTGGCACAGCTGATCCAGAGGCAGCCATGAGTTATTCCTGCAGGGATTCCTGTGCAGTCAGGTTTGCATCCCATCCTGCTGTAGCTGATATTGAGGAATCACGGCCGGATACTCCAACCAGAGTCATAATTCTTGCACCTGAAACCCTTGATGTGATTAGAGAACTTTTCCCTGGGTTGCTTTGTCCCAGATGGAGATATTTTCCTTGTAACAGTCTCCCAAATTCACTTTTCCCCAGAGTGTCCTTTTTTACGGGCAGAGAGGAGGGAAATTGCCATTCCATGTGAAATGGGGCGAAAGCAAGAACTTCTCTTGCTTCCCACTGCTTCAGCAAAACAAAGTTTGTGTTGGCCACAGGGATTGGGAGGTTGAGGAATGCTGAGAAAATCGTGTGCAGCTAAAAGTTGGAAGTGAGAAAGGGTTGTGGTTTCCTCAGTATTTGTTTTGCAAAATCGATATTTTCGTGAAAAGTTCCACTTGTGTGTCAGCTTCTCAAAGGAAATTATTGCACCAGCTGGGACAGAAATATCTTGCATCCTTTGTGTATTTATATAATTCTGTGTTTTTATTTAGGAACAAGCCTTTGATCCATATGAAACCTTGTCCCAGGATATTCTCTCTCCACAATTTCATGAGCATTTTAATAACCTAATGGCAAAACCTGCTGTTGCTCTCCACTTCCAGGTGAGTGCAAATGGGGAATACTGAAAGGCTTTAATTCTAATATTTCAAAGGTTTGAATTCTGCCAGTAATTCTTTACTTCCAACTGAGGCAGAAATCCTCGAGGTTCTGCCCTTTCTTCAGTGTAAGATATTTGGATTTTGCCTCTTGCTATAAAATCTGGGCACAGCTCTGACCCATCCATGAATCTTCTTTAGTTCTTTTTGTCCTCACATCAGACACTTGCATGAGGACAGAGGGTGAGTTCTCACACTGCCATTTCCATCTTGCATTTTAAAACCAAACACAGGCACCCAAACACCATGTTTTCATTTCCTTCCAAACATATCCAAGGCCTCCTTCAGCACTGAGGCTGCAATTGATGGTTTTTCTTGAATAATTCTTCCATAATTTCTTAGTCATGGCTGCCCAGCAAGATCATCTGTGAGTTTTCTGTTGTTTTATTAGTTCTGTCCACCAGTGTGGCTAATTTATTAAAAGCTGCATAAGAGAAGGTGCTGAGCAAGTGGTGAGTCAGTTCTGCTCCCAGTTAAACCCAGTTTAGTGGTGCTGAGTTTGTAGGGTTCACTGGGGCACCTCTGCAAGCTGAGGTTCCTCTGAGCCATTCCTTCAGGTGAGTGTTTCCTCCTCACCTCCGAGACCTTGGAAAGCTGGATCCTCTTACTCTTAAATACTTCTTGGTGTTGAAATAAGGCTCTTTACCTCCCTCCCTACCAAATTTAAAGCTCAAAGCTCTGTTCCAGGTTAAATTGCTAATTGAGTCATTTTTCAGTGAATCTGGCCTCCTGCCTGACTCTCGTCACTAATTTCTCATCCTGATGTCATCATATATTAGGGAGAAATTCCTCCCTGGGAGGGTGGGGAGGCCCTGGCACAGGTTGCCCAGAGAAGCTGTGGCTGCCTCTGGATCCCTGGAAGTGTTCCAGGCCAGGTTGGACAGACCTTGGAGCAACCTGGGATAGTGGAAGGTGTCCCTGCCCATGGCAGGGGGTGCAATGAGATGAGATTTAAGGTCCCTTCCAACCCAAACCATTCCGGGATTCTGTGATCACCATAGAAAGGCTTTCTTAGGAATGTTCCCTCACAGTTCTTCTCTGAGCTGTGGACTTAAGGCAGAAAGGTAATTTTTAAAAAGGATGTGAGGTAGTTCAGTTTCTGCTCAACATTTATCCTGATATGGGAGATGGCAGGAATTTCATCGTCCTTTGGAAAAATCTCTCATCTTACAACCTGAGTTATTGTCTTAGTTAAGTGCTGGGGAGGGGAAAAGATTTATCATTTTTTAAGTAATAAACTTGTGATTCTCAGTTTCTCAGGGTGATACTAGTACTAATTTCTTCAGTGCTTGATGAGAGCTCCATATTTCAGTGCTGTGTTGGATGTAATGGAAGCACAGCGAACATACCTGGGAGAAAAGGGAATCTGGGGGAGTTGTGACAAGTTTATTTGATTGTGTGGAAGCCCTGACTGCTCTTTAACCAGTGCCAGACCTATCCAGTCCTGATTTGAGTATTTCAGTGTAAATAATCCTGTTTATTCTTCCTTTTCAGTCCACTGCTGAGGGGTTTAAAGAAGCTGTACAATATGTCCTCCCCCGCCTGCTGCTCATCCCAGTCTACCACTGTTTGCACTACTTTGAGTTACTACAGGTAAACAAAGCCACACTCTCATTTCTCACTAAAACCAGTTATTAATGTGGAGAATGTGAGCTTTTAAATAGGTGTTAAGATGTTGCTTACTTCTTAAAGTGGAAAGAGATGAAAACATAAATTTGACGCTGGTTACTAAATGTCTGAAAAGTAAAAACGTGAAGAAATCTTCAGAAGCATCTGTTGCTCTGATATGAGCATTTGAAGTATAATTTATTGAACAAACCTTGAGTTCTAATACAGTTAAAAATTGAATATAAAAATCTAATTTCTTCTTTCCTTGAGTGCTAAATTTTTGTCCATTCACAAGCAGCTAAACAGAACCCAGATCAAATTCTCAGTCTCAAGTCACACTCCAGTTGCAGCTCAACTTATTATTTCAGAATAATCCATTCTTAATGTTCAACCATTTGTCCTGAGTCCTAAATGGAAGTAACTGAGGATAATGTACAAAAGTTTCTGTTTACCCCATTGTGTTGGGAAAGTTTGTAATGCTTTAGGGGTAAGTGAATTATTAACCAACTGGGATGGACTTAAGTAGGTAAAACACCCTGTGGCTGCAGCTGACATTTGGAAATAGCAACAGAAATTGCTCTTTTAGGTTCTCAGTGTAAAAACTGGCACTGGCCATGTTGTACAGGTGTGTTATATGGATTTCCTCTGGATTTCAAAGGATTTACTGCTATGAAGGAGGAAAGGGAAACTTTCCCACATAGAGTATATCTATAGTACAATATAAGTTTAGTAAAATACCAGATCTATTCAGCACAAGTTCCTTTGTTTTTTTGGAAGTTCACTCTCGTTTTCAGTATGTCTGCTGTGATTTTTTTTGCATGTCCTGATTTAGATAAGGAAAAGTAAGGGATGATTTATTTTGTCCCATGAATCACACACCTCCAATGTGCAGATGACCAGTATTTTGTGGAAAGATTTAAATCCCAGGAGGGTTTGGGTTGGAAGGGACCTTAAAGACCATCTTGTTCCATGGGCAGGGACACCTTGCAATACACTTAAATACACGTGGTCTCAGTAAATTTTAAATCTTTACACATTTCTCTTGATAGTCATTTTAGGAAGTAGTTTACAAAGCTTAAAAATACACCAAAACCAACTTTAATTCTCTCCCAACTCCCTGACAGGAGCGTGGAGCCAGGTAGGGGTCGGGCTCTGCTCCCAGAGAACAAGGGAGAGGACAAGAGTTGCCTCAAAGCGACTTGAGAGGCCTCAAGGGTCACCAGGGGAGGTTTAGCTTGAATATTGGGGAAATTCCCTCATGGAAAGGGTTGTCCAGCCCTGGCACAGCTGCCCAGGGCAGTGGTGGAGTCCCCATCCCTGGAGGGATTTAAAATCCCTGTGGGACATGGGGACATGGGGCAGTGGTGGCCTTGGCAGTGCTGGGGGAACAGCTGGACTCCATCATCTTGGAGGGCTTCTCCAACCTCAGCAATTCCATGATTCCACAGTTCTGCCAGCCTTGCTGTGAAGGGAGCACTGTTGGTTTTGTAGATAAAGTCTCTCTTTCAAAATAGTGGAACTTCCCTTCCCATAACCACGGGCTTCTTACGATAATTCCCTGGAACTTCCCAAAATGTTCCTCTTTCACGCTGAATAATTGGATCAGTGACCTGCATTATGCTGAAGGTCAGGCTAATTAATGACCCATTGTGTCTCAGAGCTGGGAAAGTGCATCAGGATGAAATTTAGGAATGAAATCATGTGCTGCAGCTTTGGGGACAATCTGAGCCTTCAACTGGATTTACAAGTGTAAAGTGTGTAGTGTTTGTCCTCGTTGGGAGCGGAGTTTTCCCTCGTGTTTTTGATGAATAAAGCCTGGCAGACAATGCAAAATCATATTGTTGTGCTTTTTATTAATTTTAAAGGATAATACAGCAGGAGGGTGCATGAAAGATGATAATTTTAGCAGTGAAAATTATTAAATTTGATCTTTACCCACAGTACACAAGATTTCTGAGTGGGATCTGACACTTGGCTGTCTTGAGCCTTTCCAGCCTTGTGAGCAGAGAACAAAAATCTGACATATTACTCTGTATCAATGGTAAATCCAGAGTTTTTTGTTATGATCCCTCTAGTTACAGGTTTAAAATTTTAATTGTATGTTGTACTTTGAAAACATCTTAAATTGACAGCAGAGATTTTTAAAATGCAGAGTGTTTTTAGGCACAAAGTATTTATTCAACAATATTAATATATAACATATTGAAAACCTTTGGTATTGCTTCTCTGTCACCACTGTGTTTGTCTCTAGGAACTCTGAAAAAGTTCAAAATGGAAGCAAAAAAGCAACAAAATACTCATATTTTCATGGTTTCTGTAGGGAGAGAAGCTCAGATTGAGACTTTTACTTCTAAATAAAATTACCAAAAAACCCCTTCTGAATTGGGAGATAAATAAAATAATGATTTACCAAAGCACAGGCCTCAAATATTTACTTTTTTGTTAAATATCAAAACTAAAATTAATGAAATTAAAGTGTGAAAAGCTTGAAAATTCCTTCTAGCTGTAGAACTTTTCCTCCTCGGTGCAAAAACATGCAGGATCTTCATCAGGGCCTTGTCTCTGCCTAAGAAAGAGGATAAAGGTCCTGAATGGAGTAGAGAGTTTATCCTTCCTTCTCATGTGACTCCCAGGCACAAGACTGTCCCGAATTCCTGCACATGACTCGTTGTGTTGTCATCAAACAACCCAAAACATGAAATTATCAGACTCAGGAGCTTTTCCCACCTTTAGGATTTTGCACTTCACACCTTTTTTACGTTCTTTGCATTTCTGTGGCTGACAGTAAGGAAAAGTAGGATTTCCACAGATTTTTTTTCCCTTCCCTGTACTGTTCCTCAGCTCATAAAATTCCTGGAAGTTTTGGGCCATGAAACATTGATTTGTGGATGGAGGTTGTTTGGGCATGTGAAAACTAAAAACTTCAGTAATTGAAATGACATGGAGTGGACCAAGCTGGTCAAACCCTGTTCTCTCCATTACTTTTAGAGGAAGCTGAGGGATCCTTGCTGAGGGAACGTAGTTGGGGAAAGGAAAAGAAGGCTCTGCCATGCTGAGTGAGTGTAAGTAAGATTTCTCTTAAGTATGTAGGTAAAACACAGTCTATCCAGAATTTATCCATGCGTGGCAAGTTGTCGTGATTTTTCCCAGAAATTTATTAGCTTGAATTTTCCTTCAAACAACTCATAGAATCCCACAATGGTCTGTGTTGGAAGGGACCTTAAAGCTCATCCCATTCCACCCCCTGCCATGGAGGGCTCATATAATCTTGAGGGTGAAAGAGGTTAAAAAGAAAAAATCTTTTATCAGTAATATTTTAGGTGTCACCTTAAAGAACCAAACCAGGGAACTTTTAGGCTTCACTCAAAGCATGTTGCTGCCATTTGGATGGAGATGATGTGAAAACCTGTGGAATTTCCTAGTTCAGGAAGTTTCTGCCTCGTGGTGGAGACAGATCTAGTCTTTATAAAAAGGAAATATGCTGATTCTCACTGTCTTTACATTTTGCTGTAGAAGCAGATATTGAATGCAGACCTTTTTTTTGACTCTTGTTAGTTTGCACCGTGCAAAGTGGACATTTTTCTCTTGAAATAGGCGAGTTTGCTGAAGGTGGCAGAATTCAGAGTGGTAAGAAGCAAAGAGAGGAGCTTGCTCGTTCTGTCCTTTAAATTTGCTCTGGATTGTTGAAAGGAACTCGTGGAAGGAATATACACAGTCACATAAACCAACATTTAGTTCTGGGCTGTTTCAAACTTTCAGACTCTTTAATAAAACCAGTTGTGAAACAGGACATTGTTGACAAGGTAACAAGAAAAATTAATACCTGACAGTTAGCGCTGGCTCTCACTGAAGGGTAAAGGGTGATCTTTTTAAACTCTCTCCTGCTGAGTATCCATGGATTTTTCCTGAATATCTGACAAATATTTTTAGTTTCATGCACAGCTTGTTTTGAGGGGCTTCTGTAATAACTCACTGGCTTGAAATCACTGACTTCACCGAGCACCACAGATAACACCGTGTGAGAATGTTTGCCAGCCTTCCTTCCCTGCTATAAACGAGGCAAATCTGAAAGAAAATAAATGTCTGTTCTGTCCCAGCAATTGCAGGAATGCAGTGAGGATGAAGAGGATCGGGAATGCCTGAAACAAGCCATCACTGCCCTCCTGAACCTGCAGTGCAGCATGGAGCGCATTTACAGCAAACACTCCCCGAGGCGGCGGCCTGGGTGAGCACAAACACACACCCTGGCTCCCCAAAACGGGCAGGGAAGGAGATAAATCATCTTTCCTTGTTAGGAAATCTATATATTCCCATTTCCAGGCATGCCTTTCTGACAGTTTTCATTGTAAATGGAGCAGCAGCCCAAAACCTTCACGCCCCACTTCTAAGAGAATAATGTGGATATCTTGCTCCCTTCCCCAGCCAAAGCGGTACTTGTGGCTTATTTGGAACTTAGTGCATATTTAGGGGAAAAAATAATGTATAGGAGTTAATTTAGCTGATTACTTTGGTCTCTTGGATGGCAAACATGGAACGTGCCCGTTGTGACCTTTTCTGTTCTTCTCTCAAGGGAGCCGGTCTGTCGCTTCTACCACCGACAGATAAGGAGCAAACACTTGGCCATCAAGAAAATGAACGAGATCCAGAAAAACATTGATGGCTGGGAAGGCAAAGACATTGGGCAGTGCTGCAATGAGTTCATCATGGAAGGGGGCCTGACCAAAATAGGAGCCAAACACGAGCGGCACATCTTCCTCTTCGACGGTTTGATGATCAGCTGCAAAACCAACCACGGGCAGTCGCGGCTCCCCGGCTACAGCAGCGCCGAGTACAGGCTGAAGGAGAAGATCATCATGAGGAAAATCCAGGTGATTGACAAAGAGGACACCCCTGAATACAAACATGCCTTTGAGCTGGTGTCTAAGGATGACAACAGCGTCCTGTTTGCTGCCAAGTCCGCCGAGGAGAAGAGCAACTGGATGGCGGCGCTGATCTCGCTGCAGTACCGCAGCACCCTGGACAGGATGCTGGATTCGGTCCTGCTGCAGGAGGAGAACGAGCAGCCCCTGAGGCTGCCCAGCCCAAACGTTTATCGTTTCGTTGTGGAGGACTCTGAGGAGAACATCGTGTTTGAGGACAACCTGCAGAGCAGGAATGGCATTCCCATCATCAAGGGAGGGACGGTGGTGAAGCTCATCGAGAGGCTGACGTACCACATGTATGCAGGTATCCTGCACGGCCCCTTGGATGTGTTTTTTAAGCTCATGCTTCTTTGGGGAAGGAAATGAATCCTGTTATCTTTAGCTGGGTTTTTCTGCATATACTTAAATGTAAAATAAGATTTTGCTGGGAAAAAAATATCTACTGGTAAATGGCCTGGCTTTGCTGGCAAAGCTGTAAGAAAATTTTGGGTGTGCAAACCCTTCACCCCCCCAAAAAAACCCACAATAATGTGTTTCCTGAGATCATCGTTGCTAAAGCAGTGGAGCTGTTACAGGCTGTGTGTCTGTGGAGGGAGAAAAAGGTTGGAAGTTATATTTATTTTATTTATTATACTCAACCTGCCTCTCTGGGAAGTCCCTGTGTTGAAGAGGATGCAAAGCACAACCAGCATTTTGCAGACTTTGCTGTGAAATACTGTCTTAAAGGCACAGAAATGAAACCTCGAAGTAGTTGCATGAAGTGCTGATGTTGAGGAAAATGTTAGGTCTCAGTTTTGGGGTGAAAGGCACAGGCTGAAAGGGGAAGCGGTGCAATTTTTGTTAATTGCAAATAATAACAGTCTCCTTTGTGCTTTTTACAAAATGCCTGGGTTTTAAGTGATTGTTTTTGTGAAATTAAGATTACATATTGTGAAACTATAATCATTTTTTTTAGATAGCATTTAAAGCTCAGTATTGAGCAGCTGCTCAGTGTGCAAGTTACCCTCAACTGTGTTGTCTGTGTGTCCCAGCTCTTCCAGTCCTAAAATGTGATGGATTTTGATGGCTGGTGCTCTTATCACCTTTCCTGAATAAACTGATGTATTTGAATATTAGTTTCATGGAATTCCAGATTGGTTTGGGTTGGAAGGGACTTTAAAGACCATCTTGCCCTACCCCCCTGCCATGGGCAGATTTAGATATTTTTGGTGTTAGAGGAGATTTTCTGCACATTAAAATTTTCTCCGTGTATTTTATTTCCGATATTTTCCAGTTGGATTAAAAAAAAAAAAAACAAAAAACAAAACACTCCCATCATTTTCTACTTCTGTCCTTACAGATCCCAATTTCGTGCGGACTTTCCTCACCACGTACCGCTCCTTTTGCAAGCCCCAGGAGCTGCTGAGTTTGCTGATAGAAAGGTAAGGAATGGTCATACTTCCTGAAGTTATGGGAAGGTTTTAGAATCACAGAATAGAATCCCAGAATGGTTTGGGTTGGAAAGGACCTTAAAGCCCATCTCAATCCACCCCCTGCCGTGGGCAGGGACACCTTCCACTAGCCCAGGTTGCTCCAAGCCTCATCCAACCTGGCCTTGGACACTTCCAGGGATCCAGAGGCAGCCACAGCTTCTCTGGGCAACCTGTGCCAGGGCCTCCCCACCCTCCCAGCCAACAATTCCTTCCCAATATCCCATCTAAACCTACTCTTTGTCAATGGGAAGCCATTTCCCTTTGTCCTGTCACTACAGTTCCTGAAGAGTTTTGTGTGTTTGGAATCATAAACATCCCAAGTTGGAAGGGACCCACAGGATCAGAGAGTCCAGCTGCTCCTTCCCTGCTCAGGTTCCCAGTGTCATGTTTCACGTGTTTTAGTGAAGTTTGTAAAACAGTAACTTCTAAAACAGTGATGCAAGTTTTTAAGGCAACCTTCCTTCTCCTGGTTTAAATGAGTTACCTGAACTGGGTATTACCTGGAACACAGCCTGGGCTGTGGGGTGGTGATGTTATGAACTGCTAAACTTCCAAGTCTCAATGCAAATAAGGACAGAAATGTTCTGAGCGGTTTGTTTGAGCACACAGACTTAATGTAAACAGCATTTTAATGCAGTGTGATAAAGCTGCTCTTAAGCTCTCATCTAATCTTCCCTTAATCAAGCTAGCAGGCCCTTAAAAACCTTATATCCCAGTCTAGACATCTTGTGATGAGCAGAGAACCGGTGAATTAGCCGGGCGTGGACCTCGGGGAGGAGGGAATTCCGGGCGAACTGGATGTCACAGGAGAGTCTCACCGCACTGGATTTATTTGAACTGCAGTTGCTCTCCACGTCCTCCATAAAGGCTTTGTGTTTGATCTTAGCTGCCATCAGTTCTCTGGTGCTCTCCTCCCTAGGTTTGAGATCCCGGAGCCAGAGCCCACGGAAGCAGACAGGCTGGCCATCGAGAAGGGGGAGCAGCCCATCAGCGCCGACCTGAAGCGCTTCCGCAAGGAATACGTCCAGCCAGTGCAGCTCAGGTTTATTTGCTTTCCAGTTTGTTACAGCCAGACTCGAGTTCCCTGATTACATGGTATTCCTGGAGACACTAATCTCCCCTGGAGACTGCTGTGCTGTCAAGCAGGGACTTATCCCTGTCTGCGAGCAGCCCAGTATCCCAGATCATGTTCTCATTAGTCACACTGACTCCTGGAGCTGTTGGAGCTGCACTGTGGTTCCCAGAGCTGTGATCCCCACCCACAGACACTGCGTGGCTGCTGTGGACAGCGGGTGTGGGTGAGGGATGTGTAGCTGAGAGGGGTTCTGAATGGGCTCCTTGTTCCCAGGCCCTGTGAAGATCGTTCCTCTGTTTCCAGTTTTCCAGCCCTGCTGGTGTTTTCCTCCCTTTCCCAGCCCCGTGGATGTGTTTGCACACAGACAGGGAGACTCTTGTCTGTGCTGCAACATTGCAGTGGCTGCAGTGAATCTTCAAGGTCTTGCTGACCAAGCTAATTTGGGGAACAATTAAGCATTTCTAGCATGAATGAGGCTAATTGTTCCCCTGATTGAGGACTGAGTCAGGAGGAGACGGATCACAACCAGAGTTTGCTAGAACAACTTTTAACTGTTTTGATGAGTAGCATCAAGAGATTACCATTAATGGCACATTAATTTTACTATTAATGTTACTGTTAGTGGCACCCTCAGATATTCTTCTAGCACACATTCCTAGTTTACTTGTTGGAGCAACAGCAGTTGACTCAAAGTGAAGGGTAACACTGACATTCCAGTACTTTGAACATGTTGAGAAAGTCACTTAGAGGTCTCCTTTCCATCAGATACCCGTGTGCATATATATATAAAGGATTAAAAAGATAAGGATGTGTGTAATACAGGAGTTTTCCTCCACATGTAGCAGCCACCACCTTCTTGAGCGTGCTCCAAGTTATACAACCTCAGCGTAACCTTGATACTCGTGTGCTCCTGGCCTTGGGCTGTTTATCAGGCCCTTGGTGTTCCCAGTTTATCAGCTCCTGTGGGTTCAGCAGGACCAGTAGTCTCCACAGTTATCAGTTCTTGGGAGAGCTGCCTCTCAGCTTGTGCTTTGATGTTTTCTGGGAGCTCTTCCCGATCCCTGTGACGTGTTTCCAGTAGCTTGGAACTGTCTTAGAGCTGAAAATAAGTGTCTGGGTTTGAGCTGTTGATGCACTCAGCAGATTCCAGCATTGCTAATAGCATTGACCTCTACTTCAGAGAGATCTGGGGTTTGGGAACAAGGTGGAGAACATGGAGATGCTCATCCCTCCCCCCCTGCCCAGCACCCCCCATCTCGTAGGTGACGCTGTGCAGTGCCCAGGCATGGAAAGGGCAGTGGCTTTGGCATAAAAGCATGTGAGGTCATGAGAAGGAGGAGTTGCTAAGCTGGAAGTGCAGTCAGCAGATCCAGGCAATCTCTCTTGCTTTTCCACTGCTTTTTACCATTGGATCTCAAAGGCAGAGATGGATTAGATAAGATCCTGTTTTACTTTTAGTGGCTACTTGCGTCAAAACTTGGCTGCTTAGAAGGTGGTGTTGATTTCCAGCCTAAAAGATCCCTTTGGGCAGCAGTTCTTTTATGGGGCAAACCTTATTTTTTCCCTTACACACTGGGAAGAGGAGAGCTAAGGAACTTCTCCGTGTGTTCACACGGATGTAATTCATTTGTCTGAGCTAAGCCAGCCCCTCTCCAGAGCTGTGACTCACAGATTGCAATCAGGTCCCTGCCCTGTCCCTCTCAGATCTTCTTGCCACCAATTTAAAGGGCTGAGCCACCAAACCCAGTATCCTCATACCCAATTAGCACTGTTTTCCCAGTGGAAAACTCCCAGTTCAGCAGCACAGGGCTGGAGTAACCACATCTCCTTGGAACCATCTCCCCTGAGCCCGAGGCCGTGGGCTCTCCATCAGCCCCATCATCCTGTTGAGTTGGCACAAGGAATATCTCTTGTCCTGGGTGATGTAGGAGATTTTTGCTCACTCTTCAGGTAAGGTCATGGACTGCACCTCAATAAATCAAATGTTTGAGGTGCGAGCTCAACTTGTTTACCTGAGGAAGAGGCAAACCAGTTTTTTATTCTGATTTATCCTGAGCGTAGAAGGCAGAGGAGCAGTTGGAGTTCACTTTGAGAGGCTGGTTTATTACTGATTTGTTTAAGAAAGGGTAGAGAAAAATCAAAAGGGAGTTTAGTGTTATCCTTAAAGGAAGTACTGGATCTAGTATGGCTTTTTTGTGTCATTAAAAAGTTGTAAGAGAAGGGCAGTAACAACAACTGCAGCAACTTGGAAGCTGAAATTTGTGTGTAGGAAAGAGACCATTACAATTTTGTTTCTTACCAAATGGGAAATCTCAATTAGCTTTTTTATAAAAAAAAAAAAAAAGGACATTAGAAATGGCATTTTTTGTATTAGATTTTTTAAAAAACACCAAAATATATATATGCTAAAACTGGGAAATTAGGTCTTAAATACCTGAAATTTCTGTGGTCATGGGTGCCTTGCTCAGTTTTTGTTCTGTTCCTTTGTCCACATGTATTTTGGTAGTTACCAACTACATGAATCTGTAACTCAGTTTTGTAGGATTATGTTTTATTTGGTGTTTCTGTGGGATAAGCCTTGAAAGTCCTTAAAAAGAAACATTTTTTTTTTTTCTCCTTCCTCAGAATATTGAATGTTTTTCGTCACTGGGTCGAGCACCATTTTTATGACTTTGAGAGAGATTTGGAGTTGCTGGAGAGGCTGGAGACCTTCATTTCCAGTGTCAGAGGTACTGAAGCAGGGTCCTGTTCTCATTCCACAATTTGGGACAATCTGGTTGATCCTGATGGGTTTTAGGCATGAGAATGTCTTTACACACATGAGTAATTTTAATGCCTTTAATTGAGCTGTTTATGAGACTCTCCTTCACATGAGCAAGCTTTGGCCTGGAGCCTGAACAGCCACCAAAAATGACTTCAAGCATTAGGATAATAATACTTCAAGTATATTTACTTCTGGACAGTATGTTCATCTTTGCCTGACTCTGTGATTCAGGCTGTCACCTTCCCTTTCTCCATAGAGAATTCCTTCCCTGTTGGTTACTGAGATTAGATTTTCCATCTTGTTCTTTTCCCATTTATCTAAGTTTCCAGTGAAAATCATTATCCTTTCAGAAGAGGATACTTGACCCGTTCGGTATCATTTCCTTCCAAACTAGATTTTTCTTTTTTTATGTGGTGGCATGTCAATTTTTAATAATTTTCCTGGCAATTCCAGATTTTCCTTTTCAGCTTGCCAGGCCTTACACTGGGCAATGTCATTCTGAGACAAATAAGTAAAAGACAGTGGATACAGGTCACTTCTTTACATGCCAAAACTGTCAGAGGATGTGGTTAAACACACCTGGGCAGCACCTGGGTTCACATGTGTCTGTCTGCCAGCTGATAGAGGTGCAAGAACCCGTAAGAAGAGAATAGAGAACCACAAACCTAATTAACTTGCATGCAGAAACACAGAATTTTGAGTGCATATTCAAATTTTTGGGGGGTTGGTTTTACTAAATTATCAAAAGTCATTTAAAATCATAGAATCCCAGAATGGTTTGGGTTGGAAGGGACCTTAAGGACTATGTTGTTTCAACCCCCTGCCATGGGCAGGGACAACTTCCACTAGCCCAGGTTGCTCCAAGCCCCATCCAGCCTGGCCTTGGACAATTCCAGGGATCCAGGGGCAGCCACAGCTTCTCTAGGCAGCCTGTGCCAGGGCCTCACCACCCTCACAACCAGGAATTCCTTCCCAATATCCCACCCAACCCTGCCCTCTTGTCAGTTTAAAATTTAAGACGGTATTAAAAAAGCTGTGGGTTGGTTTGATATTTTTTTTTTTTTTTAATGGTTTCTGCTTTACAGGCAAATCCATGAAGAAGTGGGTGGAATCCATTGCTAAGATCATCAGGAGGAAGAAAGCCCAGGCCAATGGGATCAGCCACAACATCACCTTCGAGAGCCCTCCCCCTCCCATCGAGTGGCACCTCTGGCGCGTGGGGCACAGCGAGAGCCTGGACCTCATGACCCTGCACCCCATAGAAATCGCTCGGCAGCTCACCCTGCTCGAGTCCGACCTGTACAGGTGGGGCTGAGCTCAAACACACCCCCTTTTTTAGATTCTTTTTTAGCTTATTTCTTAGATTATGATCGAGCAAGAAAGAGTTCACAGAATCGGTCAAAAATACGACACCCCCCCCCCCACCGTGACTCCCAGAGTTCACGGGAAGTGATTTCCTTGCCATCTGTTCAATATCAAAATATACAAGGGAATTAAAAAAAAAAGGGTTTTATCTCATATCAGACAACATAAATAAGTACAAGGAGGACAATCCACGGGTCTTAGAACTCCAAAGTGAAGCATCCTTTCCTGCTCCAGTGACAGCGGGTTTTCTACTAAAACAAGCCACTTTTCCAGCAGGTTGCTCCCAAGTGCTTCAGCTTCCCGTTTTCAATTTGTAACTCTTCTTAAGTTGCTTTCCTGCCCTTTCAGAAAATTAAACTGGCCCCTTTGCAGTTTTCTTATCTGAAAATGCTTATTCAAACCCACCCGATTTCAATTAAGATAAAAATGGGTTTCCCCTCTGTGCTCGAGTACTCGTCAAAAAGTTGTTTCAAGTTTCTGTTTTGCAGCAGATTGGATTTGTGAAAATACCAGGTCGTGATTAAGGGAAGAAATAATCTTTTAATGCAAACACAGAAATTACAATTATTATTTGTACTGAGCATTCTGCGTGTTGTGTTTTGTCACTCCCAGGGCAGTGCAGCCTTCTGAACTCGTTGGCAGCGTGTGGACGAAGGAAGATAAGGAAATTAACTCCCCAAATCTCCTGAAAATGATTCGTCACACCACAAATCTCACTCTTTGGTTTGAGAAGTAAGTACAGGGCTGGCAGTGGAATGCCATTGACCACTTTTACCCTGGGACTTGCTTGGGGTTTGCTGTTTTATTTTACAGGCCCTGCCAAAACCCTCTCTTGGCTTTCCAACTCGGAACATATGTAAGATGTAATTACCTAAATTTGTACTTGAGATTCTGGAGGGAGAGCCAAAATCTGCATGCTGGGTGGTTTTTCTTGGAAAAAAAATTGATTTAGTAGCTTGCAAAATGTCAGGTTTTATCTCTCAGAGTTTCTCAGATTCCGTTTTTTGATCAGGTGCATCGTGGAGACGGAGAACTTTGAGGAGAGAGTGGCTGTGCTGAGCAGGATCATAGAAATCCTGCAGGTTTTTCAGGATCTGAACAATTTCAACGGTGTTCTGGAGATTGTCAGTGCCATGAACTCTGTGTCAGTGTACAGGCTGGATCACACCTTTGAGGTAAGGTTTGGGCACGGAAAAAGAAATTAAATCAGCATCCAGGCCTGTGTCACACACAGCTGTGAAGGGAAATCCGTGGTTTCATGGAGGAAAACAAGTGTGAAATGTTGTCAGCAAAGCCTCCCTTCAGTAAAACAGAAAAAGAAGAATAAAAATAAAATCTTTTGAGTTTTGTGTGTCTTTGAAAGGCAGCATTTTAAGTTAAAATCAACTGTGTAATTTTTATTAAAAGACCAGGATTTTGCTTGTTCACTGATAGACAAAATAATCTTCTGTTTATAGTAGTCTCAGGATTCACGTGACTGAATTGTTGGGCTGGGAGTGCTGTAATCCAGAGCAAATATTTGATACAAGAGGTGCTTTCAAATCTGAATTTCAGCTCCCAAGTTTTGCTGAGACAGGCAGGGAATTGCCTTGTATTTGCTGATCATGGCGTTGAGAAGATTTCCATCCCTATTTTTTTTCCTTTGGCAACTTAGGCACTACAGGAAAGGAAGAAAAGAGTCTTGGATGAAGCAGTAGAATTAAGCCAAGATCATTTTAAGAAGTATTTAGCTAAGCTCAAGTCAATCAACCCACCCTGTGTGCCTTTCTTTGGTAAGTCACACCAATATTTTGGGGTGTCAGTCCAACCTTGACTTTGCTGCAGGTGTGTAGTTAAAAACTCCCTTGTGTTTTTATCAGGAATATACCTGACAAATATCCTGAAGACAGAAGAAGGGAATCCTGACTTCCTTAAAAGACAAGGGAAAGAATTAATTAACTTCAGCAAGAGGAGAAAAGTGGCTGAAATTACAGGAGAAATTCAGCAGTATCAAAACCAGCCCTATTGTTTACGGATAGAGCCAGAAATCCGGGTAATCAACCATTAAATACCTGTTTGGGGACTGGAGAGGGGGAAAAAAGGTACACCACAAAAAGTGCCAAATAATCTTCTAGTACTGGACCTAATTTTGCATGAATTGTGACCATCAGAAGAGGGGGGAAGAGTGGCTGGTGGAAAACAAAGCACCCCCACTAAGAACTACCCAAAAGTGGTGAAAAAGTAGATTTTAAACCAGTGAGTTACAAAGTATTTAATTAAAATTTTCTGTGTATCCTTATTTTTTAAATCTTATTGGTGCTTGTTTCATTTAGAAATTCTTTGAAAATCTCAATCCCATGGGGAAGATCCCAGAAAAAGAGTTTACAGATTATCTGTTCAACAAGTCCTTAGAGATTGAACCTCGGAACTGCAAGCAGCCACCTCGATTTGTAAGTGTTTTCCTGAAAATTCCTGGAATCACACAATACCCTGAGAGGGAAGGGACCCACAAGGATCATCAAGTCCAATTCCTGGATTATTTAATTAAAATTAAATAGCTAAAATCCACTGGTCACACTGCATGGTTGACTCAATAAGTCGTATGTATTTCCTTCAGAATTCCTTATCATGAGATGATTTTCCAGCTAAACTTGATTTACAAATACTTCTATTCCTGATGCTTGTCTCTATTAAAACATACAACCTTTGGCTCTCTTTTAAAATTAGCATTTTTTTCCCCCAGAACCTGAAATATTGCTGTTATATTTGTATGTCTTACCATATAGTCATATGATAAAACGTGGAGCAACATTTCTCATTTCAGAATATCAAGAAGTCTTATATTAATACGAATTGAAATAAGACTTTTACACGTAATGTGTTCAGTTTTCTTTAAATAGAAAGTAATTTCTGTTTTTTCTTTTGTCGAAATATTTGGTGGTGTTGCCAAATTTGCACAACTTGACCAGGTGCAACCTTCTTGCTGAAGAAAATACAGTTCAATTCAAAGGAGTAGCAATTTAGGGTTTTAAAAAAAAAAACAGCTACTGGAGCCCAGGGTTCTTTTTTAAGCAGGAAGATCATGGTCTAAAGCACTTGTTTTTTATATGTTGTAATTGCCTGAGGAGCTGGAGACATCTCTGATTTTTGGGAGAGCTATAAATCAGTTTTGAAATCTCTTGTTGGAGGAATGAGTGAGATGATATTATAAATGTGGCAAGGAAATGCCAGGAATTGCTGTTGCAAAAATGCTGTTACAGTAACTTCTGTGAAAGATTTTCTAAAAATAGGAGTCCACCCTGCCAGTCTGTCAGCTGGGCAGGAATTCTTTTACAGCTCACCATTTCCAAAGAGAGAATCTTATTGGAATTTCAGGAAAGTCCAGTTCTGGGTGCTGTAATTTGGACACCCCTGCAGGGTGGGAGCGTAAGGCTCAGCTTTGATCTGGGCTGTTACACCTGAGCCTAACAAGGCTGGTTTTGTCCACCCAGTGACCTGGGTGTAGGAATTTTGTCCTGACTAACCCAGAGGATGTGGACAACATGTGTCCAGGTGTGTCCTTGATCCTGGATGTGTGTAGGATCCTGGTGACCTGTGGATAAGCACAGAGTGTGTCTGTGGTGCTGCTGTGTGGCTTGAAGTAGCTTTCTCTTTCCCAAGGTTGTGACTTGCTTTTCCCTGTGTTTTGTCCTGCTTGGCATCAGAAACTGGACTCTTCAGTCTTCACAGTTGTGGGAAAAAAACCCTAAAATTAAGCTGGGAAAAAAAGATTTATTAAGTTGCACCCTTAACATCCCAGTAAACTCCTGCTGTATAAATAACACTGTACCTCACAACACTTGTCCCTGTACAGCTCCTTAAGGTGTATTTGATAAATACTGTTTAAAATATCTCCCAGAGCCTTGGAAATGTTGCTGTCTGGAATGTCAGCAGCGCTAACAGCTTCACTGTCTGCAGCCTAGGAAAACAACGTACCCCCTGAAATCCCCCGGGATAAGGCCCAACACGGGCAGACACGGCTCCACCTCTGGCACCTTGAGGAGTCATCCACTGCCACTCGAAAAGGAGCCCAGCAAGATAAGCTTCAGTAGGATCACTGAGGCGGAACATGAATCCACAGTTTCGGCACCCACCTCTCCCAACACCCCGTCTACGCCACCGGTGTCGGCAACTTCGGAGTTCAGTGTGTTCTCAGACATAGATCTCAACAGTTCTTACGGTAAATACCTTCTAAGAATCGTTGTTACTGTCCCTCAGGCTCCCCAGATTTATTCCTTTAAAACAAAAAAGTTGCAAAATTTAGACTAGTGAATTTAATTCCCACCGTAACTTAAAATCGGTAGTTCGGGAATGTTTTACACAGGGAATTTTAATTCACTTTGGCAGGAGATAAACTTGGAGATTTTCGTGATCTCTGAGGTCACTGAAGCATTCTTTAAGTGCAGATGTTCTGTCTGGAAGGTCTTTAATCCATTTTTTTTCCCCCCACAGGTAACAACAGCATCTTCGCTCCCGTGAGTTTGCCTCAGTCGAGTGAGTAGTGGAACTCTGTTAAGTATTTAACTCTGCCTCTCCTGGGTTCAGGAGAGATGAATGGGAATGAAAATCTGAAATCTGGGATGAAAATGTGGGCTGCATTCAGTGGGGTTCTCTGTAGGTCAGATGTCCAGTGAGGAATGTAAAGTCTAGAAACTGCCTGGTGTAGTTCTGGTGGGGTTTAGGTTTTTTATCTCCAGGCTCTTGTGTGATTTTGCTTCTATTTTGGATGTCCTCGATGATTGTTCTGTTTGTCTAATGCTGCAAATGAAGCAACTTGATAATTTCCTAATTCCACTTAGTGAAAACAACTGCTCTGTCGCTGGGCAAGAAGAAGCTCCTTTTGTACCACACCTGTGAGGGATATCCTGCATTCACCCATGTTTTCAGCTGCTCTTTTTGCTTATTCCACATTTATTTTTTTTCATAATGCGATTAAAATTTCCAACTGGAGAGCACAGGTGCCTGATGGATTGGCACACAGCTCTGGGCATTTCTGAGAGAAATAACAAAGGTGTGACAAAAGTCACCAGTACAGGTTGGGGCCTTGTGTTGTTTCTTAATTTGAGGATATTTTTTCCCCCTCTGTAAAAACTCACTTGGACTTCACTTGATTTATTTTCCTGTCCTTCAGCATTGCCTGCTGATTGTTGATGCATATCTTTGATACTGGAAATAGGAGAACACTTTGAGAGACCTAGATCTGATTAAAGCAATGAATTAAAGAACTTCATGCTGCTGAAGTTACTGGTTCGTGTTGCTGTGCAGCACAAAGATCTGCTTGTCTGAGTTGCTTTGAGTTTGGCTTAATATTCCAGAATATGTTCCTCAGATATTGCACAAGCAGTAAAAGATCTGCTTTTCCCTCTCCAGAGACTTTCTTCAGCTCCTGGGGGAGCTTTCCCAAACTGAGTGATGAGCCTCAAAACCCTCCTCCGCTTCCTCCACGAAAAAAGATGGATCAGGATGCTTCTAATGCTAAGGTATTTCTGTCCTAGATTGAATAACTTGGATGATAAATCAGGGATCACCCAGAATGATTTAGGTTGGAAAAGACCTTGAAGACTGTTGAGTCCAGCCATCGAGGTGATGGGATTCTGTCAATCTAAAAGACTTTGAGATGCAGAGCTCCAGTTGCCCTTTCCAAGTTTTATGTTCCCAGTGTCCAAACTCTGTAAGAATTTCAGGAACACAGTTGTCCTGTTTGGATCAATGGGCTGTCCTGTTTCTGACAGCACCAGTAGCAGAGATCAGGAGAATTCTGCATCTGTCAGATTTGCTCTTTAAACACTTGGACAAGGGGGAATGGCCTTAAGCTGCCAGAGAGCAGGATTAGATGGGATATGGGGAAGGAATTCCTGGCTGAGAGGGTGGGAAGGCCCTGGCACAGGTTGCCCAGAGAAGCTGTGGCTGCCCCTGGATCCCTGGAAGTGTTCAAGGACACACTGGATGGCGCTTGAAGCAACCTGGTCTAGTGGAAGGTGTCCCTGCCCATGGCAGGGGGGTGGAACTGGATGACCTTCAAGATCCTTTCCAACCCAAACTGTTCCATGATTCCTTGATCTCCATTTCTCACAAAGCCTTTTCCGCTGCAGGGAAACTTAAAGTCGGATGACGACCCTCCAGCAATCCCACCCCGGCAGCCGCCGCCTCCAAAGATCCAGCCTCGTGCTCCTGCTTACACCAACCCCCTGGACCAGCCTCTGCACAGCCCTCCTCCTCCGCCCCCCCGGGACCCTCTTCCCGACACTCCGCCGCCGGTGCCGCTCCGGCCCCCCGAGCACTTCATCAACTGCCCGCTGAGCCTGCAGCCGCCGCCGCTGGGACGCTTCCACAGGGATCCCGAGTGGCTGCGGGAGGCTGGCACGGGCCCCAGCTCCCCGGGCACCCCTCCCAGCACCCCCTCTCCCCGGGTCCTGCGCCGCTGCTGCGTGACCAGCGCGAGTCACAACAACCTGGTGCACCCGCCCGTGCCCCCCGTCCCGCCCCGGCACAACTCCAGCCCTCAGCTACCAAAACTGCCACCAAAGACTTACAAAAGGGAGCTCTCCCACCCTCCTTTGCACAGACTGTCTTTGCTAGAAAATGCAGAAACTCCTCAATGACCTTTGCCATAGTAGTCATTGACACTGGAATAGTATTTGTAAAGTTTCCTCTTTTCTTTTTTTTTTTTTTTTTTTTAATTTATTCAAAAAGAACAAAAAAAGGCGGTGTATTTTAGTATTTTCACAAATTATGCTCTTAAAGTGCTGCTGATCAAAAAAAAAAAAAAAAAAGGTTTAAATTGGAAAAAATTCAGATGACACACACACACACACTCCAGCCTGTGTGGCTGGGCAGCATTACCCTCAGGTGAGCAGCAGCATTGCCTTGGTTCACATCCTCAGTGCCGACAGTTCTGCCAGGACACAAAAAATAGACCTTTTGCACTGTAAAATACACTAAACGAATTTTAAACTGACATCACTGAATTGCACTGAGCCAAAAAAAAAAAGGTGCGTCTGTGGAATTTTTTTCAAATAAATTTGAGCACCAGTGGCCTTTTTTTTTTAGTTAAAAAACCCAACCATGGGACGCTCAACAACACGAGGATATAAAGTGTCACCGATTTGAAACCTCTGGCTAAGCCTGGAGGTTCCTGAGTGACAGCTCCTGTTCTGGGATATTTCCATGCCGTGTCTTAATCGCCATTGATTTGCTGCTGAAGACAAAAACTAGGTCGAAATCTAAATACCAAAATATTCAGTTGGCCTTGGTTATTTGGAGAAAGGATGAACAAGGAGTACCCATCTGGGATATTGGGAAGGATCCCAAGTACATCCTGTTCAGATGTGCCTTTTTATTTTGGTAGGCGAAGGTGTCTTAAGCTAAAGAATTTATCTACTGTTGTGGAGAACAAAACTATGCCTGTGTCTGTACAATTGTTTATATTGTATATTTACATATATTCTAATCACCTGTATAAATTGAAGTTGACTTTGAGGCCTATAATACAGTTGCTACTCCTGTGATCGTATCCAGCCAGAAGCGTTTCCTCTGGCTTGGGAACAGTCTTGCCTTCCAAACCTAACAACTTTTCTGTAGACCTACACTTAACTTAATCGTGAATCCGTTTTGGAAATTGGTAGCATTTAAACCAGCAAACACTTAAAAGCTTTATTAAACTTTTTGAACTGATAAGTGAATGGAACTTTTCTTTGCCAGTCGAACGCCGTGTTTGAACTGGTGTGAGAGTGAGTCTGTTTTACTGGTAGTACTGTAGCAGCATTTATAAAGTGGCCTTCAGAAGCCACATTTTATTTACTGGTCTGTGGCCTTTTACTGTGCTTTGTATCAGAGTTCTTAACAAGATTAATAAATCACCCCAGTCTTAATTTTTAAGAGCTTGAGCGGTGCGTGTTCCTTGTAAGGACAAGGTTGGGAATTGCATTTTGGACAATACAGAATAGCCCAGTTTTCCATGCTGCTGGTCTCAGCTTTGGCTGTCCTTCAGTCTTTGGCAGCTGGGCCCATCCCAGGCTTCCAAGTCACACTCCAGGTTCTCATTATCCTGCCTATATTGCTCCCACCGTCTTGGCCGTTCCCTCTGGAAAAGGAGAGGAGATGTGTCCGGAGAGGGATGTTAATTAGAAACATCCTGAGTTAGAAGGGACCCACCAGGATCATCGAGTCCAAATCCTGGCCCTGCACAGGACCACCCCGAGAATCCCACCATTTTCTTCTGGGAAGATGCATTTTGCCATCTTATCTCTTGGACAGTCTTCTCCAACTGCCTGTCCCCTTCGTGTTCCTTTCCTGAGGAAGAAAAGAGGGCATCTATTCAATGCAACTTTTTATAGGAGAGCTGCTTCATTTTGAAAAAATAAGGTTCAAGAAGTCCAAATTTGAGATGCATGAACTGGGAGTGCAGGTAGGAAACAGATAATGCCTCAACCAAGTAAAATTCGTTACCTAGTTCTTTGCATTATCTCTTTTGAATTTGTCACCAGCAGCTACTGCTAAAGAATGAGAAAAATGTTTTTTTAAGACTTATGTGTGTTGTGGAAGAGGAAAAAAATCTCCCCCAAATTTTAGAATATATAGGTGTCAGCTTTATGCCTTCCTGTAAAAGTGCTTATGCCAGAACCATTTGCAATATCCCATAGGAAAACATATCATAATATGGCCATGGAAGTGGTCAAAGGCGGTCAGATTCCCACCAGCGCGGTTCAAGGAATGCCAAGACAGCAATAAATTAACTCTTCAGTTACTTCATAATTAGAGGGATAGGTAAAAAAACAGCAAAAAAATGCTGGAGGGGAAAAATGTCGAGTTTGGGTTTGAAGTTGGCTTGTGTGGGAAAAGGCAGTTCCTTCAGAAAAGCACAGATAAACAGATGGAATGTGAAGGCATTTAATAGCAAAAGAAACATCTTCGTAATTGTTTTCAGTGATCCTATTTTGAGTTCCAGAATTTCAGCGCTTTTTTCTCCTCTGGAGCTGGAATAATTTGGGTGCTATGGCACCGCTAAGCAGATGAAAAAACAGGAGGGACAAAAGGAACCATTTCTTATTATGTTTTTTTTCCCAGATTTACAATTTTCCACCACAAATCTGAATACACTATTCAGAATCCCTTGGAAATGCAGGGAGTGAGTGTTCTAGAATCACAGAATTCCCTGAGTTGGAAGGGATCCACAAGGATCATCCAGTCCAACCCCTGGCCCTGCCCAGGACACCCCAACAATCCCACCCTGTCCCTCAGAGTGTTGTCCAAACAATCCTGGAGCTCTGGCAGCCTTGGGGCCGTGCCCACTGCCCTGGGGAGCCTGGGCAGTGCCAACCACCCTCTGGGGGAAGAACCTTTCCCTAAAATCCAACCTGACCCTGCCCTGACACAGCTCCAGCCATTCCCTTGGGTCCTGTCACTGGGACAGAGAGATCAGCCTCCCTCATGAGGAAGCTCCAGATCGCCACGAGGTCTTTCCTTAGTCTAAAAGAAATGTGAAGAAATAAAGTAATACAGTCTTTCCACATATCGAAGGGGGGGGGCGGGGTGGGGTGGGTGGAAATCAAAAGCCTTTGCGCTTCAAAATGCCTACACGCAATCAACGCATCATATTCAGCTGCTTTATTAAAACCTTCTTGTAAGGTTATTAGAAACCTTTCTGTAGGTTTCTCAAAACTTTTTCGCAGGTTTATTAAAACCTTTCTGTAAGCTGTATGAGGAGGATTTACAGCAAAAGCAGCTTCAGCAAGAGTCAGGTTGGAATTGGTCAGGAGGGGTGAGGGAGCGGGGTCTGAGGGGCTTGTGTTTCCTCCGGGACACGGGTGGTGGATTCATGGAATCATTCTGGTTGGAAAAACCTCCAAGACCATGGAGCTGTCACTGAAAACTGGAAAATAAACTCTCTAATCAGTTTGCTAGGTTAGTAAGTTGGTAAGTTGGCATTGCTTTACTCAACATTGAAGGTACATGGGGATCGCTCCACATAACACACACGCTATCAAAACCTTTTCCTGCTAATATAGTTTAGCAAACAAAGGAATTCGTGTTTATTGGCTACGAGTTACATAGTTCTCTTGCTAATTAGTACTCTATCTTTTATTGGTATCGATTTCTTGTTTCTCATCCTAATTAGTCCACGATTTCAGTCTTTTTATTAGGGCATCTAGACAGGGCATCTCTGATTTCTGTAACGCGTCTTTGTGCTTTGTAATTTTCTTTTATATAATATTTTGTGCATTTCCTGGCGTTGAGTCCTCAGCAGCGAACTCCTCTCCCAGCTCCACGAGCGCCGCAGCTCGTCAGGCGCCTAAACTTTATAATTTGCTTTTCTAACACACGGACCTCCGGCCCCCCCCGCCTCCAGAGGCTGCCCGTCACCGCTTTATCTATTTCACGGGTTTAAATCTCCTCTCGACGACTCCCCGCCGCTGCTGCATGAGCTGATGTAAAGAAGCATAACGTGATTTAAAGAGATATTCCTTGTTCGGTGACAACCCCCCCGCCGGCGGGCGCGCTGAGGGGAGGGCGCGGCGCCCGCCCGCCATTTCCTCCCCTCAGGGGAAGGAGGAGGAGGATGAGGAGGGGCCGCGCCGCCTCAGAGCCGCGGCCATGGCGGGCTTCGTGCGGGAGCTGGAGCGGCGGGCCGGGCCGGCGCTGCGGCTGGAGCAGCGGGCGGCCGGAGGGGTGGGCTCCGTGGTGTGGGACGCCGCGCTGGTCCTCGCCAAGTTCCTGGAGACCGGCGCCTGTCCCCTCGCCCGCCGCCACGTCCTGGAGCTGGGCGCGGGCACCGGCGCCGTCGGCATCATGGCAGCCACGCTGGGGTGAGGGGGAGCCGCGCCCCCACCTCCCTCAGGGCCTTTGCGTGCCTTTAAACGCCTCTTTTAAACACTGTTGGCGGCCCGGTGCCTTTGTGTTGCTCCCTGACCCCGTGTCTGTGTTACAGGGCGAACGTGACGGTCACGGACCTCGAGGAGCTGCAGGAGTTGCTGATGGTGAATATAGAGAACAACAAGCACCTGGTCACAGGGTCAGTCCGAGCCAAGGTACTGAAATGGTTTGTATGAGCCTTTAATGTCTCTGTTCGGCTTTAACGGGGCTAGAATTGAAAGAGAGTTGATTTAGATCAGATACTAGGAAAAAAAATTCTTCCCTGTGAGGGTGGGGAAGCCCTGGCACAGGTTTTCCAGGGAAGCTGTGGCTGCCCCTGGATCCCTGGAAGTGTCCAAGGTCAGGTTGGATGGGGCTTGGAGCAACCTGGGCTGGTGGAAGGTGTCCCTGCCCATGGCAGGGGGTGAGACTGGATGATCTTTAAGGTCCCTTCCAACCCAAACCATGTTTCTATTTGTTCTGTGTTCTGTGGTTCTGTAATTCTGTACTGGCTTTGTTAAATTGCTAAGTATACTTCAGAGCATCACTGTGTTAATTAACATAGTTAATTTTATACTCAGTCCTTTAGTTGTACGTGTTGTTGCTGAAGCTTGTTTTCACTTTTTGTTGCTTTTTTTTTTCTTGTTTGCTCTTTTTAGGGGTGAAGATGTAACAGAATTTCAGCCTCCCCCCGATTATATACTCATGGCTGATTGCATTTACTATGAGGAGGTAAAGAGGACTTTGCAAAACCCCTAAGGAAAGGTTCCTTGGGAAGGGGGGATGGATTCAGTGTGTTTAGTATGAGAAGTGTTCAAATAAATAGTGTGTGTCTTGGTCCCTGTGATTTCAAGGAATACATAGAACAAGACTGAAAAAGGCATTTTTGATAGATTCAGGGCCATTTGAGTTTCAACTAGGGACTTTATGTTAAACCCTGAATTTAATGTTTATTCCTCCCTTTTTTTTTTTTTACATTTGGAATGAAGTATGAAGCAAAACATTGTGAACTGTTGAAGTCATTGGTAAATGAAATGTAAAAGTGCCACATCTGCTCTATTTGGGTTCTCCTCATGCTTCCCTTGGGAAGGCAAGAGTAGAAATCATGCTTCAGCTTTGTGGTTGTTGTAGTCTGACCCATGTCCTCGGCTGGAGTTCTGTGGGATGCACATGGAGAGCTAAGAGAAGCTGCAGGAAAAAGGAAATGACCTGAAGAACCCCATGTCCCAGTGCCCTTCCAATGGTTTTACCATTCCCTGGCATTGCCTCCCTGCATGTTGGTCCTGTTTCCATACGTAGTGGTCTGGATCTGAGCCATATTCCAAGAATAATTGAGAAAACTCTCACTTTTGGAACATGTCAGGAAATACTGTCTTGTGCCTCAAGGAAATGCCCGCTCAGCAGGGTGGGATGGTTTTGGCTTTGGTTCTAGTTCAGTTTTCTTGGTCAGTCTGTGAAACTCTTCTCCTGTGCAGTCTCCCTTTCTCCTCTGTTTCCCAGCTTGCCCCCATGTTCTTCTCGTCCCAGTTAAAGTGCTAAAAATAACTCCCTGCAAAGCAAAACTGGGAATTTCTCTCTTGGGTGAAGACTTTAGCTAGAGGGTATCGTACCAGGGAAATGAACTTGAAATCCAAGTGGGAAATGTTTAACCTCTTTTGGGCAGTCGTTGGAGCCGTTGCTGAAGACACTGAAGGACCTCACTGGCCCTGACACGTGTGTCTTGTGCTGCTACGAGCAAAGAACCATGGGGAAGAACCCTGAAATCGAGAGAAAATACTTTGAAGTAAGTGGGTTTTAGCACATTTTCTTTTAGGCTGTTTCGTTGAAAGCAGAGGGAAAATACAGAGAGTTTCACTCAGGAACTCAACACTCTCTTCTGAGTGATGGAGCTGCTCTTGGAAAAATTGTTGTCCTCTGCTGAGGTGATTTAATTAAATGTTCCAGCTGTGTCACGTGTGCAGGCAAA
The DNA here is from genome assembly GCF_003945725.1 of Corapipo altera. NCBI lineage: Eukaryota > Metazoa > Chordata > Aves > Passeriformes > Pipridae > Corapipo > Corapipo altera. The sequence continues at coordinate 3,103,195 of NW_020884946.1, forward strand.
GGAAAGAAAACAGGGGGAACACCTGGATCCCTCCCAGGTGTGGGGTGATGGTCAGTGCAGATTTAACTCTGCACCTGTGATGGCTGTTGAAAAGCATTATGTGCAGTAGTAGTAGTAATAATAATAATAATAATACAATAAAAAGGGGAATGGTGAGAATGGCAGGTTGATTTGTATGTGTTACTGAAAGCACCTGTTTCATAATTAGCTGTGCCTCTCACTCCTGTGGGGCCCTGGCTGTGAGGAGGGCTGGGCTCGGCTCTGCTGAGGTGCCACTCCCACAACAAACAACAGGTGTGGGTGTTTCTGGCTGATTTTCTGCTTTTTTTTTTGTGATTTGTTTCCTTCCTTGGCTTGCCAGGTGCAGCCCAGTTAACCTGAGCGTGTCCCAGAGCCCATGGTGAGGTGGTTTAGCCTGTTTTTTTCCCCTCTCTTCCACTTGAGAGGGTTGGCAGACAGAGAGAGGCAGGTGCTGTGGTTTGGCTTAGCGCTTCAGAGATTGGGGGAAGCAAAATCTTGGAACCACAGAATTGTTAAGGTTGGAAAATGATCCTCTGAGATCATCAAGTCCAGTCATTCCCCCAGCACTGCCAAGGCCACCATTAACCCATGTCCCCAAGTGCCACATCCACACATCTTTTAAATCCCCCCCGGAACGTTTTAGCAAAGCTTATGTAGATTCTTCTGAAGTGTTACAAGGTGTCGTAGCTTTGAATTGGTGCTGGGGTGGTTAAACCAAGGGTGAACGTGCTGCACGGGGTGGGAAAAATGGCTTGGATGGTTGTAGAGGCCTTTGTGGAATCATTCTGTGTGTTCTTGGACAACCAGCTGCTTCAGATGGACTTCGAGCTGGAAAAAATTCCCCTGGATAAGCACGACGAGGAGTATCGCAGCGAAGACATCCACATCATGAACATCCACAGGAAGCAAAAGGTGGGTCCAGAGAATCCCAGAATCCCAGAATGGTTTGGGTTGGAAGGGACCTTAAAGATCGTCTTGTTCCATGTTTCTGGCACTGTGGTGTTCAGCACCTGCCAGGGCTGGTTTGATCATTTTGGGGTTAATTAATGAAGCACAAAGAAAATACTTTGCATATTGTGCTGACACAACACGTGGGTTCAGTGCTTATAAATCCGTGATTTTTGTAAAAATCTCTTCACAGAATTTTCCATCGTGAGGCCTTTGACCGCAGGATGTGTTCCCTGGCCAGAGCTCTGGAGAAGAGGGAGGAGGGGGTGGGATAACACCACAGAGGGACTGTCTCCGGTGTGGTTGGTGACTCATCCACACCAAACGGCTTCTCCCTGGTGGACTTGGCACGAGGCACCAGGGGTGGGCTCAGCAGCTGAGATCTCCTGCAGGACAGACGTGGGCTGGCCCTGCCTGTGGGCTGAGGGAGGCAGGAAATGGGACTGGAGCTTCACCTGGAGCAGCCCAGGATGTTCTGGTACCTCTGCTGGGCTCGTTGGGGCAGCGCTGCCGAGCGCTGGCCGAGCAGATCCGAGGACACCACACCCAAAACTGGGCCAGTCAATAAAACTTCTGCACCCGGGATGGGTCTCGGATGGTGGTGGGTTGTTCTTTCATCCTGAGTCATTCCTGCAGAGCTCCTGGGAGTCTCATCCCAGGAGCTGGGGCTGTCGTGGTGGTGGCTCCTGCACGGACACGCCGCACCTGCGCGAGATCCTTGTGCCTTTTGTTCCCACCTGCGCTCTTCGGTGGAAAGCTCTGCAGCGTTCAGCTTTGACACCTTCCCGTTGTTCTGGTGCACAGGGTCACCGTGGCTCTCGATGTTCTCACCACGCTGCCTCTCGCAGCACAGTGGTGGCTTTGAGGTGTCGTTTCAAAGGAATTCTCGCTTCTCTGTGGTGTGGGAGCAGCTGTGGAACTTGGGGCTGTGACAGAGGTGCTGCTCGGCGCAGTTACAAAGTTTTCTCCAAAAAACTGGTGGGTTGGGAGGAGTTTTATGGGTTCTCAGGTGTTTTCTGCACCTACCCCGAGCTCGGGCTCCCTTTTTCTCCAGTAGGAGCATTCCTTGCAGACTCCACACATCCTGAGACACTGTCCTGGCTTGCCGAGCGCGGCAGCGACGATTAGCGAAGGTGAGAATGTAATTTGTCAAACCACACGTGTTATTTGTTACCTTGTTGTGAGAGGAGCTCCTTAATTACCCAGTGGCCTGCAGGAAGGGATTTACCGGCGTGTTCAGACCAACGTGGCTTCCCGGCTGGAAGCTCTTGTTCCAAAAGCATTGTCCAGTGTGTCCCAAATCCCGGGGATGGTGTCCCACTGAGCCAAGTGCTGAGGGTGATAGAGGGGGGAGCAGCCTTTCCCAAGGGTTTGGAACTGGTGGAGTAACTATTTTACCTACAGGATGTGCAGTTTCCGCACTGCCTTTTGCACAGGGCTCGAATCTCTTGCTCAGAAGAAAAAGGGAGGAAGTTGTGCTTTCTCTTCCTTGTTGGCTGCTGCTCTGTGCCCTCAGCTCTCAGGTTGTGACTGTCCCTGGTTGGTGACGGGGACCTCGTGGGAGGGGGGCTGGGCCCCGTCACCCCCCGTGTCACCTCCCATCACCCGGCGAGGGGGGATGTACAACCCAACCACTTCTGCTGCTGCGTGGGGGGGAAACTGCTGCTAAACCTGGGCAGCAGGGAGAGGCCACCACGTGACATGGCTACTGCTTTCTGGGGACAAAAAAGGGCTTTTGGAAAAGGGGATGGGATCCTACTGTGTCTGGGCAGGCTGGTGGTGCCTGCTCTGAACTAGGAGAGGCTGTGGGGGGTTCTCATGCAAAACAGGATGTGAGGGAAGTGCTGGTCCTTCTTGGTGACCTCTCTGCTCCCTCACCTGTCTGGTTTGTCCTGTTTCCTTGGAGAGACGGGGTGTTTTGGTTCCACAGGGGCTCTTCGGCAAGGTCTGGCTTTGCTGGAGTCGGGCTCTGTTCAGCCCCTTCTGCCAGCCCAAATCTGTCCAGCTCTCTCCACACAGGAGAGTGCATCCCAGGGTGTGCAGGTGCTTCCAGGCTGGCTGTGGTGAGAACTGGCAGCACCAAAGCCACCACATCCAAGCTGGATACCCATCCTGTGCTTCATCTTGCCAAAATTTGGTTACACCCTCACAAGGAAGAGCAGGAAACCTCCCAGCACTGCTGCTGTAGGAGCCAGTTTGGTGCCACAGGCAGAGACGTTTGGGACAGCGGGGCGTTTGCCTGGAGTCATTCTTAAATCATGGATGATTTTCCGGAATGGTTTCGACACCAGCTCGAGTGATGGGAAAGTGTGTGGGATGTGGGTGTGGAGGTGATTTTTCCCGGGAGAGCCGTGGTGCTCCTGTGCTGGGGCGGCCTCACCTCGCACAGCCTTGGCGGGTGGCTTGGATTGGTCTCTCTGGTGTCACCCGTGTCTCTGTGACAGTAATGGCAGTGCCACCATCCTGTGGCCCTGCTGGGGCTTTCCTGGGCTGCTCACCCTTTGCTGTGACAGCCGGTGTAGCTTTTCCACTTCCCCTCGGATCCGCGGCGCGTGCGCGCGGTCCGGGAGGGAGCACAGTGTGCAGTGGCAGCTGCATAAACCACTGGTGGCTTCTTGTGATATCAGTCATGACACAGCTCAGAAAGTGCAGGGCCTGCGATGCTCCATCATTATTTTTTCCCTTTCCTAGGAAAAGCTTGGAATGCCATGCAGCTGGTGCAGAGAGTGCCGGTGTCCCAATCCAACCATCCATGAGTGATTCCCAGTGCTGCTGCAGAGCCCCCTGGGACTGTGTGGGAGCAGGACCTGCGCCCACACAATCCCACGGGACTGGTGGCTCTGCTTGGGAAAGTCTGTCCTCTGCAGCTCTGTAATCATTTTCCGTGGCATGTGATCCTGGACAAACGTGTTTTCCTCTTGGAAAATCATGCTTCTTGCCTGCGGTGTTAAGAGAGAGTGTTGGAAAATGGCTTTTATTCCAGAGGATCTGCTCCCTCCCGCTGGCTGCAGTGGGTTCCTGGTATGTGGCAAACGGCTCTGTTAAACGGTGTCTCCCGTTGATTTTGTGGGAGCAGCCACTCCCAGGCTGTGGCTGCCACCGTTGTGCCACTTCCTGAGCCTCACCCGGGGAGCAAACGGCTCAGTGACACTGTCACACCCCCACTTGGTGACGAGAAAACACATCCAGGGGCTCCCATCCCACTGCTCCTGCCTCCCACCTCGTAGGGCCACAGGTCAGGACAGGGTTAGATGGGATATTGGGAAGGAATTCCTGGCTGTGAGGGTGGGGAGGCCCTGCCACAGGTTGCCCAGAGAAGCCGTGGCTGCCCCTGGATCCCTGGAAGTGTTCCAGACCAGGTTGGACGGGGCTTGGAGCAACCTGGTCTAGTGGAAGGTGTCCTTGCCCATGGCAGGGGTTGGAATGAGATGAGCTTTAAGATCCTTTTCAACCCAAACCATTCTGGGGTTCTGTGATTTCAAACCCCAGGGGTTTGGGCAGCCTGAGCTGGGGGATGGGGACACTCCTCGATGGCATTGCAGGAACTGTCCCATGAGAGGCGTGTGGGATGCAGGAAAAGGGATCCCAGCCTTTACCTCCCTCTGCCTCCCCAAACTGTCAGTTTGATGTGCTTGCTGCCAGTGCAGTGTCCTGTCAGCCCAGGGGGGAAGCTGTGGGACATCAGTCTCGTGGTCTCCTTTCACATCCTGAAAGAGAAATTTAATTTTCTGGGGCCATGCAAAGCGTGGGGTTCATGCAGCACTGCTGGGCAACCACAGCCCTGCTTTCTAGCCCTGAGCCCGAGTGTTTGGGTGCTCCCAGCCCCAGGGAGTGACCTGGGACCTCCAGGGTGATGATGTTCCAGGCTTGTGTCCAAGCTCAGTGGCCTCTTGAGGCTCAAGTTCTCCCAGCCACCATCCTGTGGGAAGGGGAAGGAAGAAGGGTGGCTGAAACTCTGGCCTTTGGAGATATTTTTGGAGGATGTCTCCCACTGGACAGCTGAGTCCACCCCAGGTTTGCCACTGGAGGTTTCTCCCATCCCTGTGGGAACACATGGCCCACAGACAGCACCTCCATCTTCAGGCCTGTAATTATTTGTGCCCATTATTTCTGCCCTCACGAGCTCCCATGTGGAATGTGGGGGCAGCTGAGGCCTTGTCAGGGTGACTCGGATCAGGTGGCAAAACAGAGCTCCTGCTTTGCCGTGGGCGCTTTTTTATTCCTCTTGCTCTTCTGGGTTTGGTTTTGGGGATTAGTTATAAAAAGGAAAAGGCTGCGGAAGTGAGGAGGCAGCAGTGGGCGGGAGGGAAGTGGCCTTGGGGAAGCAGCTGGGCTGGAGACGGCTCTGGCTGAGCTGGGATGTGGTTCCTGGTACCCTGCCAGGGCCGGCTGAGGAGTGCAGGACATCCCCCTGCCCGGCTGCGGCAGGACACGTGGCAGGGCCCTCTCCCTGCACACTGCCAGGAGTTCGCCCTTTTCCTTCCTCTCCCGGTGACCAGGCGGGAAAAAGGCCACGTTTCTCCCTGCTGTTCCTCGCCCTGCCCTGGAGGAGGGTTTGCTCAGGGCAGCCTTGAGGCCCCATCCCGGCACGTCCCCATCCTGGCGTGTCCCTGTCCCTGCATGTCCCCATCCCTGCTGAGCCCGCGCTTCCCATTGTGCCCGAAACCTCTGACTCATCCCTCTCTGCTCCGCTCCAGTGCAGTCCCGGGCGCGTGGCAGCCACCGGCTCACCGGCGTTTCTGTTCCCCTCTGTGGGCCAGGAACCAGCTGCTTCTCTTCCCGGTGACTACTCTTCCCACTCTGCTTGGCCTCCTCCGGAGCCCATCCTGCCTCCAGCTCCACATCAGCAGAATCCTGGCCCGAGGGCCTTGGAGCAGGGGATTAACTCCCCTCTGGATAGGATCTGTGAGTCCTAAGAGGAAAACAGTTGTGCCCCTGCTGGGGATGGACGTGTCCCTGGCTGCTCCCTGCCACCCTGTGTTCCCTGCCACCTGTATTCCAGCACCGACTTCCTTGTCCAGGATGATGCACGGACCCACTCCCAGTGCAGGCTCTTGGAATCTGGTCCAAAGCCATGGAGCGGTTTTGCTCCTCCTGCCCAGCCCAGCAGCACAGGTGCTAAATCCAGCATGGCTGGTTTTGGAACAGGGCATCATTTTTTTGGGAGGGCTTCATTTCTAGGGGGGATACATCACTTTTGTGGGACGTGCATTTTTGGGAGAGCAGCGTGGATTCAGGGGTTGCTTCCCACAGTGCTTCCCAGCGCGTGCAGGACCCTGAGACCTCCAAGAGCCCCGGCAGGAGAGCAAACCAAGTGGGATGGGGCAGGTGGGTGCTGTGAATCCCACAGGAGCTGGGAGGTTTCCACGGGAGCCAGGAGGTCCCCAGGGAAGCCGGGAGAGCCCAGCCACCCCATCCCCACCACCCACACCGTGGCTGAGTCACTCCTGCAGGCTCGGTGCTTCCTGCAGTGTTTGCACCCCCCCACCCCGATTCCTCCAAACCCTTTTAGGTGCCCAGTTTCCTTTGGATTTGAGTGCAAGGAAGGAGTTAAGCAACTACAGGCTCGTGTGGATTTGGGCCAGATATTTAAAGATCCAGGGCTGGGAAGGGAAAAGGGAGGTGTGATACTCTCCAAACGCTCCCTGCAAACACCTCGGAGGCTCCCGCTGCCAGTGCCGTCCCCGCGCTCCCGGCAGCGGCTGGTGGGGGAGAGGCAGAAAATGCCTTGCTCCTATTTTTAGCTCTTCCACGGTGTCATTAGAATAATCTGGGATTGGAGAATGTTGCCGTTCAAAATTGCCTGGGAAGGCAGAACTCAAAATGGGAAGGCTTGGGATGCTGCAGGGTGAAGGGGATGGGGATGGAGAGGGAACACGTGGCCATGGTCCAACGGGAGCTGCCCGGGGAGCGCCGGTGGTGACAGGGACGAGCTGATGTGACACAGCAATTAATAGGCATGTCCTTAATTACATCCCGGGAGAGGGGGGTTTAAATAGAGACAAGGCACCTCCCAAGGTGGGTTATCCAGGCCAGAGGGAAGTGCTCAACCCTGTGCCAGTGCTGGGGACACATTTGCAGCTTTGTCAGTGGTGCCACCGGGCTCCTCACCCTGTCCATGATGGTGTTCCCATGACAGTGTTCTCTCACTGCAGCCCTTGCAAACACCCCTCTGGAGCCTGGTGTGTAGGGAATAAAACCCATCAGGAAGAGCTGAGCTAAAGGGAGGAGCTCAGCAAGGCCTGGTCAGGGAATGTCCCGCTGAACCAGGAGCAAACTGGTAGGAACTACACCCAGAATCACCCTGCTCCGAGCCAAAGCTCCTGCAGGAATCACAGCTCTGGCCACACTCCGCCCCTCACGGATCTCCCGCCCTCCTCCTCCTTTGCCCCTTGGACAATTGGGCAAAGTCCAAAGCTAAACATTAGCTCAGGTCTTGAAGCACCTGCTGATGTGCCACCCTCAGCCATTCCCTGGCCGGTTGGATCTCGTCCCCTTGGACTCAACCTCCACCTCCACGTGTTTCTCCCCCTGATTTAAGGTGCTTCCTGATCCTTCTGTGACCTCCTGGGGCCAACCATCATTTATTCACCTTTTCCCCTGATCTATGCCCCGAAAAGCAGCATCTCCCTGCTGACACATCCCTGGTGGTCCCCACAAAACCCCCTTCCCAGTACCTGTGCACCCTCCAGTTCCTCTTGCCCCCCTCCTCCTTTCTATCCCATGAGCTTCACCATCCCAAAAATACCTGATTTCACATCCTGATCTTGCAGCTCAAGTTCATCCTGGCAAAGACTACAAGTCCAAACAGTTGGGTGTTTATTTGGCTGCACTGTGGTGGGGGTTCACCACGACTGTCCTGAATTTGTGGTACCTCCATCATGAGCCCTTTTTTTTGGCAGACTGGATCATAGGAAAAGAGTTCGTGGCTTTGGGGGTCGTGGCCAGGTTGGGGAGCATCCTTCCCATCCCCACCATTCCCTGTGCCAGGTCAGAGTAGGACCAGAACATCTTCCTCTGCCACCAGACATGAAATGGAGCTCAGAGGCTCGTGGAAAACCCTGAGCAAGTGGATATTGGGTCTTGGAGGCTGAGTGGGACCCATGTGGGTGTTTGGAATGGGGTCTTGGAAGCTGGTACTGCAACCAAGCCAACTGGGAAAATGGGAAAAAGAGTCACCCCAGGCAGAGTAACAGGCACAGCTCTCAGAGCACCTCCCCTCCCTCACACCTTGCCTGGATGCACCTCCCAGCTCTCACAAGGTCCTTTTTTGGGGGGAATAAAGCACACTGAAGGGCAAGGATGGCTCCTCTTGACTCCCAGTGGTGCCATCCCACACCATCCATCCCAAGGGACCTCGTGGCTCCATTTGAGCACCCGCTGGGCCTTGAGGGTGGAGTGTGATCCTTGCACAGTTAATTGGATTTGGCCACTGTGACAGAAGGGCTGGGGATTAGGGAGCAGGGGAGGAATTACAGGCGGGGGCGGGAGCTGCCCTTGGGGTCTTTTGTCCCAAGGGATTATTGGCAGGACTGATGGATGGGGTTGGAATCATGTTCGGGATGGTCGGTGTAATCCCTTGTGGCAGCGATGTGGGTGGCCCTGGGGATGGGCATGGGGGGCTGAGGGATTCACCCCTTCTGTGGACAAACTTCCAGCTCTTGTCGGGACACAGGATGCTCCAGGTGCTGCTCCCACATCCAAGTGATGGGAAGGGCCATGTCCCGCACCGTGACCTCTCCAAATGGATCAGCAGCTCCTTAAACCCACACAATAACCACTAGCAAACCACGGAATCATCCTTTCCTGATGTCCTCTGGAATTTCAGAGTAGCCAGGCATGTCCTAGTGCAGCCCTTTCCGAGCCTCTTTAGCTGCTGCTGTTGGCTGTTATCCTCAGGGTTGGATCCTGCCCTTCCTGGGACAGGGGGTCTCTAAAGCAAACAGGGACCCCAAGGTGAGGTGAAGGGGTGAGATACTCTCTGGAAGGGGATGAGATTTCTGTTCCCAGCAGCTGGAGGTTCCCAGTGGGTAGGAAACACCAGAAATGCCCAATAAAGGGATTGTGGATGTGGGTTTCAGCCCCACAAGGGTAGAGGAGCATCACAGGGATATCCTCTGATATCCCTGCCCTGCTTTTCCAGAGCACCTGGAAGGCCTCATTTCCTTGGAAATGAGTGGGAAGTGAGCTCCCTAAATCCTCTGGACATCAGTCATCCTGCTGCCAAACTTGTCAGGGCAATCTAGCTGGAGGGGACACACAGCAACCCCAATGCACTGGCCACAAACACCTAATTAGGGTTAAAATAGCAAAAGGAAAGTGTGGTAATGCTGGCACTTGGGATTTTGGGCAATTCCAGGCTTAGGGAGAGCAATGGATCTGCTCTGGGTCATCTGCAGGCTGATAAATCAGCTGGAGCACAGATGATCCTCTGGAAAACCAAAATTCAGGAGAAACTAGTGGAGGCAAGAGAGTGATATCGGATGGTAGCTGGAAGTCACCAAGTCATGTCCCTGCTCAGAGGCCACCAAGGCATCCCCTGGAATGACATGTCAGGCAAACTCAACTTGTTGAGGCAGTGACAGAGAATTCCAGGGGCAAATCCCAGGGATTTGGTGACCAGCAGGAGCCAGGTCAGACCGTATCAAAAGTCACTCCTTATCTCCACAGGACACTGCCATCCTCTCACATCAGGAAGGTCTTCCCATATTTAATTTGGGAGACTGGAATGAGCATGGCTTGTCCTTGCCAGAGGAACCAGGCTGGTCATGCAGGACCCAAATCCATCTGGGAAGGCCAGGGGTAGCGAGGGAGCTGCTCGGAGCAGTCTGAGCCAGGCAGGGCAAGTTGGAGCAGTCCAGGAACAGGTAATTCCTGCTGCACCTCGTGGCAGGGATTACAGGCGGAGCCGCTGGGGCCGGAATGCTGGGGCAGGACGGAGGGAACCCTGTGCTCCAGCTGCATAAAAAAGGGCTCCAGCCATAAAAAAAGGAGGATGAGAGGCTGAGGGAGGCAGGAGAAGTGGAGGTGCCCTTCCTACTGAGTTTGCTCCGGGTGCTCAGTAAAGCCTGGGAGTGGTGGGAATCGGGACACACAGGCACCAGCCTGAGGGTGTCTGGAAAACTTTAAGGAATCTCCTTTTCCACCCAAAATTCCCAATTTCTCAGCCAAGCCCTGCCATCAGTGGGTTTGGCAAAGGCATGAATGAGATTCACTCAGGGAAAACCAGGAGCTTCCATAGGGACGGGGTGGCAACATGTGGCCTTGGAGTGCACTGGGAACCAGTGTGGGGTCTGTGTTCACGGGACAATGTCTTTGGCCAGCGGGATTTTTCCCCCAGGAGAGCTGGAGGGTTTGACAGTGCCCACCGTGCAGGAGTTAATTGGGTTTTCTTTCTGCTAATTGTGAGGGGAAGGGAAGAATGCCCTTAATTAATGGGAGGGCAAACCAGCCGTGCAGAATGGGCTGGATCCACCAACCCATGCACAAAAAAATCCCAGCTCTCCCCCTCGCCATAGCAACGGGGAAATGCAGGGTATCCTGCTTGTTCAGCCAAAAAAACCCCCCCGGAATACCCTCCTGGGAAACACGTTACCCTCACCGGCGAGTGGGACCTTCCCAGGGAAAACTAAGACTCAAAGTAATATTTTTCAGGGATTAAAAGACTCCTGGGGAGGTCTGGGTGCGAGGAATGGTTGGATTTGCCTGGTGCTGATGAGCACTGACGGGGTCTGATGGGACCTGTCTTGGCTGGAGGTGTCTTGTAAGGCCCTGGGAAGGACGTTTGGTCCAGGAGGAATGTTGTTCATCCCAGGTTCTCCCACCTCTTCCTGGCGTGCCCTAAATCCGGCTGTAAGGGCAGAGGGGTGGGAGGACCGTGTTCCCCTCTGCATAAATAATAATAAAAAGTCTGCAGTAAGTGTTAAAAAAATTCATTCTTGTGAATCAAACCTTGGGAGCAGAGGAAGGCTTGGGAGAGACCCCAGAGCTCGCCTCCGCAGCCGCTCCCAGTGGGAATTTAGATGTTTTCTCCTCTTCCATTCCAAGCCTGAAACATCCCTGCCGGGACAGCTGGTTCCACAAGCCCAGAAAAAAAAAAAAAAAATAACAACCCACCCCATGTGAGTATGAAAATCATATTGAAAAGAGCTGAAATTTAATTAGGTCACATCCTTGTGATCTGGTGATGCAAATCAGCGCCTGGCACTGCCTGGAAAATGTGACAGCGGTTAATGAGGAAAGCACGCCGGTGGGATTTCCCTCCGAAGCTGGACAGCTGGGGAAAACATCAGGAAAACTTCATACCCCTCTGGATGGCTGGGAGGTGAAACTCTCCTGCAGGTCTGTTTTGGGCTTGGAGCAGAGCTGTGGCCACCACCCAGGGCTGTGGTGCAGACGACGCTCGTCGGCACCGGGACAGAGTCAGTCACTGGTGCCGTCATTCCCACTGGAGCTTTTCCAAGGAGGCAAATGGGCACTGTCAGCTCCCCAGGTGTGGATGTGGGTCAGTATTGACCCCCTCATTCACCTACACCTGCCATGGATTGAGGATTGGGTGTGGAATTTCATGCTCCAGTTTGCGGCGCCAACGTCTCCGTGTCGGGGCTGATCCCACCCTTATTTTGGGGGAAAACCCAATGTTTTTGCATGACAGTGTCCAGGAGACTGTGCACATGCCAGGTGTAAATCCACAGGGAAATTTTGCTGCTGCCCTCCCTGTGAGACCCCCTGGGATTACTCAGGATCTTCCATATCTCTTGCAGCGTCTGGGACCAAAAAGCTCTCCACTTTCAATTTGGCAGCCACTGGAAAGTGAAAGGGAAACCTTCTCCCAACCCCAGCAGCAGCTTTTCCCCCACATTCCTGTGATCCAGCCTCCTGTGACCCCACTGCAGATGTCTCAGATATTTGCAGACGCTTTTAGGGCTCGGTTTGGGACGAGAAAGCCAGGCCACAGCTCTATTGCTTGGCAACAGATTTCCTTCCCAAAAAATCCCACCCCAAACCCAAGTGTTATATTTAATTCAGTGGGAAGGCAACGCCCTGTGAACACTGTCAGGGCAGCCCGGGCTTTGTGGAGGGGATATTTTGGGAGGATGGGGGTTGGTTCTGGGAAGACACAGCTGTGAGATGGGGGGGGTGCCCCCCAAGGCTTCCTACTCATGTAAAGAAAGGGCAGAAATGCCCAGATCCAGTCCCTGGGTCTCCCATAAACCAAGAGAGGACGGTGTGTCTGTCCAAAAGATCATATGATGGCACCAGGAGCCACATCAGAGCCTTTCCTTCTTGCCATGACCAGAGAAGCTGTGGCTGCCCCATCCCTGGAAGTGTCCGAGGCCGGGCTGGATGGGGCTTGGAGTAACCCCCCATGGCAGGGGGTGGAATGGGATGGTCTTTAAGATCCCTCCCAACCCAAACCATTCTGGGGTTCTACACTGTGTAATGTCTTTGGGTTTATCGAGCCCATAAAATCTGGGATCCATCGAACATCAGTGTAGACAAACCTTTGCAATTTATTTATACACACACAGATGTAAAAATATAGATGTAGGAATCTTTGCAGTTGGAGCCAGCAGCAGTCACTGGGGTTTTCTCCTTTCCCTGAGCTCCCCCCCCAGCACAGATTTAGACTGAGATCTAATTTAGATCCACATTTAAAGGCATTTTGCTTCCAGCTCCAGGCTGACCACGGCCCCACGCACGGACTGCAGCCAAGCTGAGTGTGTTAGAGGTTGGCTCTGCTACAGAAACATCATCCCATTCTTTTTTCCGAGAGCTCCAAGCTGACAAAGCAGCTGGCCTGGAAAGATGCTCAGGGAGCTCTGGTGCTGGACAACCCAGCCCTGGCACTTCTGGTCCTCCCACTCCAGGTGGCCTTTTCCAGATATATTCTGGTGGGAGGGAGCGGGCGGCACAGATCCCGCCAAAGCTGATGGAGAGGTTTTGGACCTGCTGGAAGATGCCAAACCCCCATCCTGCTGCTCCTCCCGGAAAATGGAGCCCCCAAAACCAACACCCCATGTGCTTCCCCCTCCCAGCACAGGCAGGGCCTTTGCCAGGACAGGACACGACAGCACAGCTGGAGTCTGGATTTCCTGGTGTCTTCTGGAAGCAGCTTCACGTCTTGCATTAATTGCTTTCTTAATTACCCTCGTCCCCCTCCGTGGCGTCTCCCGAGGAGCGGATGACACGCCTGTTGGACACGCTGGATCGCCCGGGTTTTCTTCCCAGCCCCGTTTATTTATTAGCCAGCGTTCCCTTCCCAACTAACCGGATTTAATATTTTTGTTCCAGTTGGCCAAGGTTTTATTGACCGTGGAGAGGCAGAAATCGCTGCCACACGCCCTCGGAGACGCCGAGGTCAGGATGGAGCACCCCGTGGCCATCCCAGATCCAAAGGGGACTGAGGAAGCAGCAGCCTGGACATCATTTTTCCCTCCGTGCTGCTCCCAAAAGCCTGGCTGTTGGCACTTAACTTACTCCAGACACACTGTATGTGCACATACATTCCTTGGCCATGCGGTCAGACCGGAAAAGATTGCCTTCAGCCCAGGAACCGCAGCGGGAAGGAGGCTGGGAAGAGCTGTGCAGGCACCGAGGCGGGAGCGCTGCAGCCTCCAGAAAAGCTGCAGTCAACACTTTTTTTTTTTAGGAGCCGTGGTGCTAAAAGAGGAACCGCTGCGGGACACGCGGTTGGAAAGGCTGAGATGGCTGAGGGGGGGGAAGGAAGTGCTTTTATTCCGGCAAAATCCCTCCTCCCTCCTGAAAATCTCCCTGCAGGACTTTGGGCAGCACGAGGAGCCCCTTTGGGTCGGAGCCCCTCCCAGGATCCCGCTCCATGAGCACTGACATGGATCCAGCTGCTCCCAGGAGCCTGGATTTTGTCACCTCTCCCACTGACATGGCTCAGTTGAAGGGTGTCTGAGAGCACCTCACCCAGCCAGGGCTCACTCCAAGTGCCCACACCATATTCCTGGTTGGAATCACAGCCAGATCCGGGCACCATCCCTTACACTCACATGGATCAGGGCAGGGTGGTTTCTGAAGGGTGGCAGAGTCACAACCCCCACAGGGAGAGTTTTGCTCCCAATCCCTCAAGCCTGATTCCACTCCCTGCTCCCACCAAACAGCCCTCTGAGCTGCCATTGGGAAGTTTGGCATCCCGCATCCCCAAAGCAGCTCCAGGCCCTGACCAACGGGAATTTTGGCAACACCAGCGTGGTGTCACAGCTCCAAGCACTGGGTGTTCCCAGCCGAGTTCTGCGCTTTGCTGGGAATCACCACAGCGGGATGGGATGCTCAGGAGCTGTGGCGGGAGCGGGGCTGAGCCCTCAGATCCCCCTGGATGGCACGAGGCTTCCATGCTCAGACATTCCAGCGCGGCGCTGCGCCGGGCTCGGAGCGCGTCAGTCACTCACCGGTGCCGCACCGGAATTTGCATAATTCCAATTATGTTTCCAAAACGGGGAACGGGCTCTGACAACAACAACTCTGCAGTGCCTTGAACAATCAGAGAAGATGGGAAATCGTTGTTTTGACGGCCCTGCAAGCGCTTTCCGCCGGCAGAAACTCAGCGGGAAAGGATGCGGCATTCCAAGTTTTCCCAATGAAACCAATGGAAATAAATGTGTTTGAGGAAGAATGAGCCTCCCCCAGGCACTGCTCTGCCTCTCTGTCCTCCCATCCCTGCAGCCCCCGTCCCCTTCCTCCCCCCCAGGAGCATCCTGGCTACCTCACCTCCTGCCTTTCCCAATTTTCTCCTGCACCCGGAGGCAAAAGAAAACCAGGAATGACGGAGCCGGTTGGATCTGCCGTTGGTGTGTTGAGCCATCGCTGCCAAGGAGGCGGGAGCAGCAGGATATTTAATCTCCATGAGTCACCTCTCCCTCCCTATCTGCCATCTGCAAGTGCTCCAGCCTGAACTGCAGGTTTGGGATCGGGCTGCTCCGGCCCCACGCAGCTGAGGATATCCCGGAGCCTTCCTTAGTGCAAGCTGGGGATGCCGGGGATTTGGCAGATGTTAAACACATCCACGGATCCAACGCCTTAAGTAGCACCTGGTTTTCCCAGGGTGGGTGCTGGGAGGTGGGATAGAGCCCAGGAGGAAGCTGTGGGTGCCGGAGGCCTCTTCTCCAGACAACGGAACCGGCGGCAAAACACTCCGTGTCTGTCGTGGAGCGCCCGCGGTTAATTGGCAACACAAGGGAGGAGGGAGCTGCGAGGAGAGACATCAGTTCATAAACCCTCAAGTGTTGGGAAGCTCCAGATTTTCCAAAGGCCCAGAAGTTACATATGCATCAGGCTGCCCAGAAACTGGCAAACTCCTGAAGGAGTTAATCCGCAGATCCCGCTCTCGGATGCCAGAACTCCTCCAGTGTCAACGTGATTAACCAGTTTCACTACTCGGGGAGTTTCCGGGGGGAGCAGGAGTGCTGGAGAGCCTGGGAGAGGGGAAAGAGGAGCTATGGAGCCCCTTCTCCCCCATGTCAGTGTTCCAGGGGACCACTGGAATGGTGAGGAGGCAAGAAGTGTTGGAGGAAGAGGTTTCAGGCTGTGACCTGGAGGCCTTGAGTCAGGGAAAGCCACAGGCAGCTCCCAACGAGGTGGAAAAGCTGCAGCTTGTCCTCGTGAGGAGCTGCATCCCCCTTCCAAAATCATAAGGGCCATGGTGGAAAGAGAAGTTGGGAAGTTTTGGTACTGTGGTTAAAAGCATAACCTCCCATCAAGGGGAAAATGCAGAGGAGGATTTCTCCACGGGGAATCAGCCAAACAGGTACGGCAGGAGCGAGATCCTGAGATTGCAGCTGCCAGGCTGCAGGCAGCGTTCCTTAAAGGAAAACACATCACTGCCCAGGTCTGCAGTATTCCCAGCCCTCCCTGGAGAGGCCGGAATGCTGCAGCCAATGTGGCCAGAAGCAGGTCCTGGACAGAGCAGTGCCGCAGGAGAGCAGCAGGAGCTCCCAGATCCCAGCCTGGATGGTGATCCTGGCTCACAAACGCCACATACTCAGGATGTTTGGAGGCAAGGGCTGGAGGACTTTGGATTCATTAGCAAGTCCAAGGCTGTAAGAGGAGCCAGAGTGAGATGTAGGGACAGCTCGTTGGCAGCGATTCAACGCCTTCCACCCCAGCCCTGCTGAGCTTGGCTCATCTTCCAGTGGGCAGGTGCCGGGGAAGCTCGTCCCAAACCTTTGTGCCGGGCAGTAAGGACTCACCCAGCACACCAGCACTGTCTGTCCTGCTGCTGCCCCTCACCTCCCTCTCAAAATGCTTTTATTTCCTGTGCTGACATGAAAACCAGTCCCACGTGGGTCATCCCAGCCCAGAACACTCATCATATTGAAAATATGAGTAACTATGATATATATATATATATATAGGGTGGAATTTAGACATTTAAACACGATGCAATTTGAACACTTAACAGACAGACTTGCTCTGGAGGGAAAGGCAGAGCCAAATCCCTGTTTCCCTGCTCTCCACAGCATGAGGGGTGTGCTGGGCTTGGTTACAGTCAGGGCAGCAGCCTGGAAGCCGCAGGTACGTGATAGGAAAAGCTTCCTAGAGAGCTGGGTGAGTTCCAGGCTAATCCAGCCCCTGTGGGGAGAGGAGCCCTGGCAGATGTTAAGTTATGGGATAACTGCACCGGCGCATCCCGGTCCGCTGGAAGTTACCAGCCACGGGGTTGTGCTGCTCCACGACAGCCCCGCCACTTCCCAAGGGAAAATGTACAAAGCTCCTCAGGGAGAAAACAGCAAATATTAACAGCACGAGGACCACGCAATCCCACGTTCCACGGGCAAAGTGCAAAGTCCCCTCGGGAGCGAGCGCCAAGCCAGCGGTGCTGCCCAGGCAGGAGCTGTCAGCACCAGGCCCTGCAAACCCTGGGGCTCCCACCCTTCATGGCATGGGTTCGTTCTCCAAATTACCAGCTTGAAATGAACGGCAGAGGTATTCTGGGGTTCTGTTCCTCTCCATCCAGGCGGGTGCCGTGCTCTGAAGGATCCCCAAGAGCATCGCTGCAGCTCAGCCCAAAATGTGAAATAAAAGTGCATTCCCATAAACCAGCCAAAGAGCCATCGGATCAGCGCAGTGTTTGCTGCAGCTTTCTGTGGATTTTCATCTCCTGCAATGCTGAGGGAGAAAACCTCCCCTCCTGCTCTATCAGAATGAAACTTTGGGATGAAGCCGGTGCCTGGCCCAGGCAGCATTACACCCATTATAGTACAAACAAGGAATCCATTCTAGGCACAGACACAGGGATAATTTAGGAGTTCATAGGACCAGAATCCCAGAATGGTTTGGGTTGGAAGTTACCTTAAAGACCATCCAGTTCCAACCCCCTGCCATGGGCAGGGACACCTTCCACTAGCCCAGGTTGCTCCAAGCTCCAAGCCTTGGACACTTCCAGGGATCCAGGGGCAGCCACAGCTCCTCTGGGCAACCTGTGCCAGGGCCTCAACCCCCTCACAGTCAGGAATTCAGGCTGTTTTCTACACCTTGGCTCCCTCCTCTCCTCTGTTTAACCACCGAAGGAGTTTTCACCCACTGAAGGGCAATTTGGGCACCAGGATACCTCTACAGATCCAGGAGTTGCTGGTGGCACCCCTGGGAGTTGTCCTCACCTGAAAACTCACAGGGAAAACAAAGTTTTTTAAGTGCTACCAATTTCCAAGCATCACCAACTTCCATCTCTCAGGACACCCATTAAACCCTGCTGAACTATTTTTCCTAACTAAAGCTGTCCTGGGAGACGCAACTAAAGAAACCAGGAGCAGAGGAGTGAAGTGCATCCTCTGGAAGGGAAAACTTGAGAGGCAAAGCAGGAGCCAGAGCCTGTTAGACCGCTGTGAGACTCAGCAGATGAGTCACATCTTGACTCTTTTCTTTCCCCCCTCCTTTTTTTAAGGAGGCCAGAGATACCTGTTCTTAAGCAAGAGCAGAGGCACTTCCTGGACAACCCGCCGCACACCCCATTTCCCGCCTGTAAAAACCACCTTCCCCACGAGCTCCCCGGGCTCTGACTCAGCCCTGCACCCTCCAGAGCTAACACAGGGCTAAAATTACACCATTCTGCTCTCTGGGTGCTCCCAGTTTTGAAAGTGAGCTGGACTGTGGGGCTCCACCTCGACCTGAAGCCCTGAGAGCGTCGGTTCAGACGTAATTCCGAAACACAGCCCTGAGCGGTGCCGGGGCCGCGCGTGGGACCCCAGAAGAGGAACTGAGTTAGTCAGCAGAGGGGACACTCTCTCACCAACAGCCCCTGGAAGCTGATTCTTCCCCATGAGGTGAGGGGGAAGCTTTTCTTTTTCATTCCAGAAAGTTCCAAAGCCGAGGGGATTTCAGATTCCACACGCTGAGCCCTTCAGGCTGGACAGATACGGGAAGCAAATCCAAGATAAAAAGCACAGTTGTGCTTTAGAGGGAAGTCTGAGTCACAGTGCTCACACCAAGGCTGCTTCCACTCTCTGCAGCGAGCTCTCCACTCCTGGCAGTAGCTTTTCCCATTCCCAATTCCCAGTGAGAAGGGATATAACCACAGGTCCACCACCGGCTCCCACAGACTTTGTGTCCAGCTGTTCTGAGAACATTTTTAAAGCAAGACATTCCTTTAGGAGGACTTGGATTAGCAGGGGTAATCTCGCATTAGGAACGGCAGGCACACTTTTTCCAAGCCCTGTCCATGAGGATCAGAGCCCTGTGAGTGAGGGCAGAGCCCTGAGTGAGTCAGGCAGGGTGCAGTGCAGTTTGGAGTCACGCTCCCCGCAGCCTGATAAGCGCCGGCATTTTGAGATGTGACTCACTACTACAACGAGAGAGACACGAGTTTCCCCCTCTGGAGCCCTGTCTCCCAACTCCAAGGAGTTTAATTAAGCCAGAGTAAGTTCATTTACACAGCCACACCCTGAGCTGACATCCAGGTAGACAGAGCCCGAACGCCCTGGAAGGGGAAGGCTTTGTGGGGGATCCACCACCCCTGAGCCCAGGGACTCCCACCTGGCTGGATAACCACGGAATGGTTTGGGTGGGGAGGCACCTCAAAGACCATCTATTCCCAACCCTCTGCCACAGGTAGGGATGCCACTGACTAGCCCAGGCAACGATGCTTCCAGAGGATTCCCAAAAGCTTTGCAACAAGGAGACAGTTCCCAGACTCGGCCTCACACCTGGAGCTGTGGGAGCCACCTCGGAGACTCTGTCAGCAGAGCCTGAGCAGCCCAGCTCCAGGCTGTGACCCTGCTGCCTCTCCCATGGGATGGCAGCTGTCGCAGTGTCCGTATCCCGCTGCTCACATCCCGGCCCCCCCACAGCCCCAGCACCTGCCCAAGTCCTTTTATCGGCTCACTCGTGTCCTGCTCAGGCACCACAGAGCCCCAGCGTCACATCTGTCGCTCCACAAGCACCTCGAGTCACTCAGCAGCCCTTCTGTCCATCCCTGCGTGTCCTACACCGGCCTCCTGTCCTCCCTTTCCAAGCAATTCCCTCCGTGGAACAGCTTCCCAAGTTACGTGGGGCTGGCACCGAGGCTGGATAACCCCGACACTGAAATTTGCTCGAGATTATTAAACGCCAAGTGGGAATATCAAAGAAGCACCATCCTCTTCCACTTATAAAAATAGTCACTCATCTAATTCTCCAAGGAATTACAGCCAGGCTTCCGAGCTGGGAGATCCAGAACAGAGCCCTCTTTATCTCAGCACAACGCCACCAGATTGCCCCTTTCTGTTTCTCCCGTAATTAAATATAAGTAACATACCAGGAGAGCTCCGCTGTGTAATTGCTTTATTTTTCTGCTTAGTAGTTCTTTACCAACACTACAGCCATATTGAGAACACAGAATTCCTGGTTACTCCAGTCAGGGGGGGTCACAGGCCACAAACTCAAGTCACTGGTCGGACACGATTTTGACGCCACTCAGAACTTACTCCACAGAACTCACACGGACACAAATCGACGCGCTTGGGACTCCAGATGGGTTTGGAAATCACCGGGTTTCGTACAGGGTTCCCACTTTATCCTGCCTGTGAGCCACTACCTCGTGGTGGAGGTTCAGCTACAGCCTAGAAAGGACATGTTGGAAGTGAAACCTGTGGGGTTTGTTCGGTACCGACGGCCCTTTATTTTTGACGTCTCTGCCACGTCTTTCAGTAACTTTTTCTCCCCCTTTCTCCTTCCCCCCTCCCCCCCCACCCCCCCCCCCCCCCCAAAAAAAAAAAAAAACCAAAACCAAAACATTAAAAAAAATTCCAGAAGCAAAAGCAGTTTCCTTTCACCTACAAAAACAGAATAACAAAGTCACTAAGGGAATACAAAGTTGTGAAGTCAACGCAAAGGCTGCCCCAGCACTTGGAAACACAGGAAACCAACTCAGACGAAAAATGAAGTTACTGAAGTTTTCATGTTGACTGAGAATAGGTTTAAGAAAGTTCAAGAACCATTAATAGAGCTTCAAGTTTTCCAGTTTAGGCATTTACTTTGTGCTTGGCTATTTTATTGATGCTCCAGAAGAAAACAGTAACCATACTCTTGTATTTTTTTTTTTTTTAGATTTTTTATACCACCACTCTTTTTTTAAAAATTTACAACAACAAGAAAAAAAAAAAAAAAAAGGAAAATAAAAGCTAGAAAATAGAGCAATGATTTTTCCAACGGCAAAAAAGCCTTGGATTAAAGTAAACTAATCCCACTTCCTCTTCTTTAGGGCTGAGATTGAAGAGTTATTTCTACATTGAGCTTCTTCAGACTCCCTAACTCACAGAGTCCATCAGTGCTCTATCTTCTAGCACCAAGAACCCATCCAGTCCCATTTGCAACCCACATCCAGACAAGTCTTTTTGGAACCATATTCTAAAAGGACCTCGAGCAAAGCATTGGATTTCAGAAGTGAATTCAGGATTTTTTTGTCTTCCCACACATCTTTGGTAAGAGCTCCATAATACAACGTACTCTCCATGCAGAGTCACCACTGCAGCAATGTAGTGTAACGCCCCCAATTCCATGTAAAACTCATATTCTTGGAAAAAAAAAAAAACAAACAAAAAATTAAGGAGAGATTTAAAAAAAAAAAAGGAAAATAAAAGCCATTTTCTTCTGGTTTTGTAGCATACATTCCTAGAATTCCCCACCGGAGTTCTAACTCCTTGAGGAAATCTGAAGTTAATCCTTAAGGCTGAATAAGAACCAGCTGCTTTTAACAGTTTGTGCACCCAGCGTTAATTAATACTTGATTGAGTTTTTTATGCAAATACTCGCCCTGGGTGGGGTTTTTGATTGGCCAGTCACCTCTACAGGCTGTGACATGGCTAACGAGCTGCTTGCCCTTTAAGAACTAATTATGGAAGTTTACATTCAGCGTCGATTCTCTCTCTCTCTCTCTTTCTCTCCCCTCCCAGCTCTCATTAGTAGTTACTCAATGGGCTTCACACATCCAACATAGTTCCCTTTCCTACAGGACTACAGCAACAACCGGGACACATGGGAGGCTCCAGCTACTCGCAGGAGCTCGGTCCAGGCTTGGAAAACTAAAGCAAGAAGTGATTTCCTCAAAATGGCCATAACTGATGTCAAAACCACCGGGCTCGAGTCGAGCTCAGCGCGGAACTCGCCCCTTTTCTCAAGGCTCCAACATGGAAAAAATAATAACAATAACAACAGTTTCCTTCTTTCTGTTGGAAAGGACCAGGAATCCTTTTAAGGTAGAGGCGAGTCAGTGCTGGATTTTTGCCTAAACATCTGCGACTTAAAGCAAAACTCGCTGCAACATTTGTAACGCTGCGTCTGCTTTTGGAAGGAACCTCCACTCGGGGGACCGGCACCGAGTAGCAAAAAACTGCAACTAAACGTCATTTTAAGACAAAAAAAAAACCCCCCTGACCTGGAACTACGGACATCGTTCCTGTCTCGCTCGCTGTGTGGTGCGGGGAGCTGCTTTGCATCCCCTCCTCATGCATGATGTATGATGGGGCAGAGCTCCCCAGCTGACACTCCAAAAGCAGTTCTTAACACTTCCCGGCGCCCGATGTGCACTTCGAAACACACGTTAACAGTGGAATTCCCACTCTCTGCCACCGCAGGCAAGAATTCCCCTCGTTAGCCTGAGCCGTGGAGCCAGACCGAGTCGCTGTTTAGTTACAGATTAACAGAACTTTTCTTTTTTTTTTAAAAAAAAAAAAAAAAAAAAAAGAAGAAGAAAAAAAAGTCCTTAATATAAAAAGACAGACTGCGGTTTGATTTTAAGCAATAATTTTCAGTTTACTAGATGAAGTCGACCTAGCAACATATCCTGCAGGAATGCAAAAAAGTAGCAATCTACAGCAAAGTGAGAGAGGGAGAGGAAAAAAAAAAAAAATAAAATATATATAATCAAAAAAAGTAGACCCAGAAAGCATACATTGAAAAATGGACCCACTCCCCCAACATCCCCCCCAAAATAATTCAAACCAGCAAAGGGCTATCGAGAGGAAACAACAACAAAAAAGAAAACCAACAACAAAAAAAAAAAAAA
>NW_020884946.1:3125768-3126807 GCF_003945725.1 Corapipo altera
AACAACAAAAAAGAAAACCAACAACAACAAAAAAAAAGTTACTTAGCAAGTCTACAATGTGTCCTTCCCCTGTTTGCTGGAAGTCTGGCATAGCATCTAGTGCCTGTGTTCGTGTCCCATTCCGAGGTTAGAGCATCCTAACGCCAAGCAGGAGGAGTTAGAACAGGAATCCAGCCAAGGGTGCAGGAGGAAAGGGTGGCAGAAAGGTGATCGTAATCCTATGGATGCTTTTTTTTTTTTTTTTTTTTTTTTTTTACTTTTCAGTAGAGAATCATTCTTCTGGAAAGCCACGTGGGTTATTTTTTTTTTTTTTAAATTTGTTTTTCTGTTTGTTTGTTTGTTTCTTTAATTCTTTGTAGACTAAATAGTTCCTCTCCCCATTAGGATTTATAATTGGACGTTAACCACGTCAGCCCTTCGTAGAGTCCATCCCCCGTCGTGGCACAGGAGGGCTGCACATACCAATTCCTATCCCTGATCCGGGTCAGGCCCAGTTTCTCCTGGATCTCGTGGGGTTTCATGGCGTCGGGCAGGTCCTGCTTGTTGGCGAAGATGAGGATGATGGCGTCCCGCATCTCCCGGTCGTTGATGATGCGGTGCAGCTCCTGCCGCGCCTCGTCGATGCGGTCGCGGTCGGCGCAGTCCACCACGAAGATGAGCCCCTGCGTGCCCGTGTAGTAGTGCCGCCAGAGGGGCCGGATCTTGTCCTGGCCGCCCACGTCCCACACGTTGAACTTGACGTTCTTGTAGGTGACGGTCTCCACGTTGAAGCCCACGGTGGGGATGGTGGTCACCGACTGGCCCAGCTTCAGCTTGTACAGGATCGTGGTCTTGCCGGCCGCGTCCAGCCCCAGCATCAGGATCCGCATCTCCTTGTTCCCGAAGATCTTGGACAGCACCTTGCCCATCTCGGCGGCATCCAAGGGAGGGCGGCAGGGCGAGCGCCGGGCCCCGGCGGCGAGAGAGGGGGCGGGCGGGGCTCAGCGCGGGCCGCGCATGGGGCGCCGGGGAGGCGGCTCCCGCTGCTCCGCCGGGCCCG
>NW_020884946.1:3127207-3160525 GCF_003945725.1 Corapipo altera
TCCGCCCGCGCCTTCCCGCCCGCCCGCCGCGCGTGCGCGGGAGGCGGTGCCGCGCCCCGGAGGGGAGGAGGGAGGAGGAGGGAGGGGGCGTGGCCTCAGCGCTGATTGGTGGGGGAGGGCGGGGGGCGGGGCCGCGGTGGGGAGAGGCGCCACGCGATCGCGCGTCAGCGCGGGGCGCGCGCGGGGGGGCGGGGCGAACCTTAAAGGGGCAGCAGCCGGCTGGGACCGCGCCCGGCACCGGCCGCGGGGAACCGGGAGAGAGCCGGGAATGTGTGGGGATAAATCCCTGTCTGGGCATGGTGGGTCTGCACTGTGAGGGTGGTGAGACCCTGCACAGGGTACCCAGAGAAGCTGTGGCTGCCCCTGGATCCCTGGAAGTGTTCCGGGCCAGCTTGGATGGGGCTTGGAGCGACCTGGGCTAGTGGAAGGTGTCCCTGCCCATGGCAGGGGGTGGCACTGGATGATCCTTTTGGTGCCTTTCAACCACTCTGCGATTCTGTGATGCATCATCGGGTTTACAACTCCGTGTTCTCTCGGGACACTCCCTGTAATTCCAGTCAGTGAAACTCCAGCCCTGGACAACCCCTCTGGAAGCGCAGCGCTCGCCCACGTCCGTCCCCGGTGCTCCGGGAGCCGTGTCCCGGCACGCCCGAGTGACACAGAGCAGCTCCTGCTCACACACGTCGGGCCGGTCCCGCAGCCGGGACCTGTCCCAGCCCTGCGCTCCTGGGAATGTGCCAGCGGGGCTGGGACAGGGAACACTGCGGGGCTGGGACAGGGAACACTGAGGGACTGGGACAGGGAACACTGAGAGGCTTGGACAGGGAACACTGAGGGGCTGGGACAGGGAACACTGAGGGGCTGGGACAGGGAACACTGCAGGGCTGTTCCTCCCAGCCTGGGCGCTGGAGCAGGGGGTGCATACATGATTCCTGCTGGCAGGAAAGTAATTCTGGTTTGGCGGCTCCTTCTGAGCTCGTGGAGCAGAGACAAGAGAAGCGGCATCTGGAACACAAAAGCAGAATCACGGAATCCCAGAATCCCGGAGAGGTTTGCATTGTAAGGGACCTTAAAGCCCATCTGATTCCACCCTTCTGCCATGGGCAGGGACACCTTCCACTAGGATGTACTTGATCACTCCGGGGTCTCCAGGGGATGTGGTCCATCTTCTCCCAGTGTGTGTTCCCTTGGCATTGTGTGGAGGGGACCTGACTTCACCAGATCCTCCCATCCCATCAAAAATACCAAATTTTGAGTTTATTTTTATGGCAGGCATGTGGGACATGCAAAAGAATTCCCCTTGGGACATCCAAAGGGAAATGCTTTGGTGTCTTTAGAGGAACAGGAGGTTTCCTGGACCACAGAATTACTAAGGGATCAAGCACCGAGCTCTGGTGACCAGTGACAGGACCCGAGGGAACGGCTGGAGCTGTGCCAGGGGAGGGTCAGGTTGGATCTCAGGAAAAGGCTCTTCCCCCAGAGGGTGGTTGGCACTGAACAGGCTCCCCAGGGCAGTGGGCACGGCCCTAAGGCTGCCAGAGCTCCAGGAGGGTTTGGACAGGGACAAGGTGGGATTGTTGGGGTGTCCTGTGCAGGGCCAGGGGTTGGAAAACTAAAGCAAGAAGTGATTTCCTTGTGGGTCCCTTCCAACTCGGGGAATTCTGTGATTCTACAACGTCGATAGGAGTTTCCAAGGAAGCTTTTGCTCTTTCCAGCAGCGAGCAAAGAGGGAGGATGCCAAGGAAAACATGCCATCCATGGCCTCTCCTAATGAGAGGCAGCGCCAGGGGCATGTCCTGCTGACCCAGGGCTCAGGAGTGTCCCCGCTGTGCCAGAGTTCACGCTCTGACGATTAAAACAGCAGATAAAACTGCTAATTATTGAACTGGATTGGGATTTACAGCAAGCCCTGATCCCGCTGGATGCAGCTGGCTCAGCCTCCTCTAACCAACAAGGGATATTTATCTAAACAGAGGGCTGAGTACTTGCAGGGCTAAAATTACCATCAGGATGTGGATGTTAGTGGGTTTCTACTTGGCTCCGCTCCCTGTGGCCACTTCCCTGCTGGAGAGCACAAGTTCAGTCAATCAGGCAGCACGAGACCACGAGTGCTCCTCAAAATACTTGGGAAAGGTGATGTCAGGAGCTTTAAGGCCCTGCCCTTGCCCCATCTGGCAGGGATGGCCCTTCCCGCTCCCTCAGAGCAGCGTTTTGTGCTTTCAGGAAATGACTTTTTAGAGCTTTTGTTCTGACAGTGCGAGGCGTTGAGGGGAGGGTGTGACCGTGCTGAGGTCGTTCTACTTTCCTTTTTAGTAGCTGAGAGTTTCCTTTGGGGCTTTCTTCACCAACTGGGAAACATGGATCTCAAAGCACCCAGCCAGGGGAACACGGGATGGGGTTTGGGACCCTTGGCTGTCGGGGCTGTGGGAAGGGGGTGGCTGTGCCTGTGTGGGTGCCACGAGGCACAAACCCCAACGAGTAACCAAAGTTGGAAAGTTACTTTTCCATCACCTTCTCCACATTTTGCACCCTGACATAACGTTCCTCAGGTCTCTCCTCTTGAATCACAGCTTTTTGTGGTTTGTTGGAGCGTTGTCCCTCATCCTTCGGGATTGGGTGCAAACAGGGCTTGGCCAGCTTTGACTTTGCCCATTTCACAGCTTTCCAGAACTCCTTCTCTCCTTTTGCTAAACTGGGAGTGATGGGACCCGTGGAATACCTTCAGGTGTTCCAGTGCCAGCTGCTCCTGCGCTGGGGCCGTTGTGGGGCCGATCCCAGGGGACAGGCCCTTCCCATGACTCAGCGGCCACGTCCTGCCTGGCTCCTCTCCCTGCAGAGATCCTGCCTGCCTGTGCTTGATATCAGCAAAGAGAGGCTGCTCCAATCTCTGCTATCCCTTTGCCAGCTCAGACCTGCTCCTTTCCTGGTGCATGTCCTGCCCTGGGTGGGCCCGTGGCCGAGAGGAGACGTGTTTGCTCCAGGCTGTGATTGCACTTCTGCCACTGTGTGACCTGCTGGAAGAATCCAAAATTGATCTTCCCATCATCCATGTCTCAAATCCTGGCAAAGAGAAGTGGTGCAGCTGCACATCTTCACACAGGAAAGCCCAAGCTTAACTGAGAATGTGGGGATGTGGCAACATGTCATAGAATCCCAGGATGGGTCAGGTTGGAAGGGATCACAGTGGGTCATCTGGTCTAATCTCCACAGGATTTTGCCCAGGTGGTTCTGGAATATCTCCAGTAGGGGAGACTCCACACTCTCTCTGGGCAATCTGCTCCTGTGCATGGTCACCCACACAGGAGTGAAGTTTTTCCTCAGAAAAAGAAATGAGATTTACTCAGACAAATGCTTTTCCACCTGCACTGGGATTTGTTTCCAAGGATCCTCCCTGCCCTTCAGGAAAACTTCCTGTCCTTACTCTCTGTGCACCAGAGGAAGGTTTTACATGGCCTGGCACGTGTTTTTAAAGTAATTCTTTGTGCTCCTTAGGATGATAGAGCAAGAAGACATCTGAGAACTCAGCACTTTCAGGAGTTAAGATCTCAGATTAGTCACTAATAAACCCCGTGCACGTCAATTCCCGCAGCTCACGTTTACCAATCCCCCAGGGAACTGGGGAGAAGCTGGAGAGAGAGCACCACCTACTTTTGGAACATTTCAGTGTAGAGTCCTGTTGGTTTCCATGAAGGAGCAGGAAGGACGGGAAACAGGAAGCAGAATGGAAATGGCATAACTTTAGTGAAGTGAATAAAGGGTTCTCTGTGCAAGGAATCCCAGTGCTGTGTCCCTGCAGAGCCACTGCAGCTCCCCTTGGAGAGCCAGGAGATAACACAGCCCTTAAAATGGGAATTTTAAAGTGATGAGCCTTTAAACTGGGAATTTGTCCCAGCACAGGAAGTTTTGAAAGACAGGTCCTTGTTTTTGAGATAATGACTTAATTCACTGTGGGATGGGAATGTGCCACCACAGATGAAGTGTGATGGTCTGAGCAAGACAGATTCTTCACCTCAGTGCTCAGCCTGAAGAAAATTGATATAAATCTACCCCCTGTAACCACTAGGGAAAGAAATGCACCTTTGGGCAGTATATGCTTGATATAGCAAAGGATCTTATGGTGCTGATTGATTTTCAAGGTCAAATACCAAACAAAAGCACTTAAAACACCTGAAGATGTTCTGGGTTACCTGAAAAATGCAAGCTCTTAGTAGGGGTTCAGTTTCATACATCTGCTTAAGAATTAAAACCCTTCTTGGGGCCTTGGTAACCCCCAGCGAGTTACTGGGTAGCCTGAAGAAGTTAAATATTTTAAAAGTAAGTTAAATATTTTAAAAGCAAGTTGAATATTTTAAAGGTAAGCCCTGACTGACAGCGTGTCACTGGATGGAGTGCCTGTTGTAAGCTGTTGATTTACAGCCTGGAGAGTAAAAAGCAATTATGGTAATAAAGTGATTGGGGGGTTAAACCTGGGGAAAAAGATAACAAATATCTGTAGGACCTTGTGGTAACTCACCTGGGCCTGGCTGTTCCTTATCTTTCATTATCCCTAAGGAACTTGTGGGCAGGGTAGGTACCAGGGTTTGCATTTATTGTTTTCCATGGATTTCCAACACAGCTGTGTTGGCATGTTCTGTCCTCCACTGGTGATCCATGTGCTGTCACAGTGAATTAATCAAACCTTGAGGAAATGGATCGATACCCATCCATGTTCTTATCTCCTTGAATATAAATCAAATTCCAATCAGTTTGGATCATCAGCCCAAACCTGTTTTAATAAGGTGTAGCCCATCTTTGCTTGCTCTATTGGCAGGGGGAGATGGGAAAAGCTTCTCTTGCACTGATCCTTCAAAGGCCTTTGTGGCTTTCCAAGGAAGGAAAAGGGAATATAATAAGGCTTTGGGCTTAGTATCTGTGTTAGATAAATTCTCCTGTTGTGAAAACAAATTATATCCTTGATATAACAATGGCATTCCACGGGTAGATCTGTCACGGAGATACGTGACACAATGGGCCAAGTGTCCTCTGGTGGGGTGAGTCAGGGTAAGAGGCGCTTTCCGAGAGCACTTGGCCGTGGTGACTCCTGCCTGTGGACAGGGAGGGGTGGGAACTGTCCCCAGGGATGTCTCGGCCCTGTTTCCTGTGATTCTGCAACGCCTGTGCCTGTGCAACCGGGGCTGGGATTGGCAGGAAACTAATCCTGCAGCCTCCAAAGGTGTGTGTTCTACAGCAGAGTGGCACGAAACAGATCCTTGGGATCTTCCCAAAAGGTGAATGAAACAGTTAGGGAAGGAGTAGAGGTGGGAAAGAAGTGTTGGAGAGTATGCTGGCTGCAGAAGGTTTCTGTTAGTCTGTGTCTGTGGAAATGATGCAATGAGGATCCTGAAGAATCACTAGAAATCCTACATTTATCATCAGGGGAAAACCTGGTCCTGGTCTCCCTGGTATTCCTCCAGCCTCCTGTGGAAGCAAGGAAGAGCTCTTCCAAAGTGGCCTCCCAGCAGGAAAAACAGTTTGACACCTGGAGAAGAGAAGGCTCCAGGGAGGCTTAGAGCCCCTTCCAGTGCCTAAAGAGGCTCCAAGAGAGCTGGAGAGGGACTTGGGACAAGGTACGGAGGGACAGGACAAGGGGGAATGGCTTCCCACTGCCAGAGGGCAGGGTTAGATGGGATATTGGGAAGGAATTCTTGGCTGTGAGGGTGGTGAGGCCCTGGCACAGGTTGCTCAGAGGAGCTGTGGCTGCCCCATCCCTGGAAATGTTCCAGGCCAGGCTGGATGGGGCTTGGAGCAACCTGGGCTAGTTCCAACACCCATGGCAGGGTGTTGGAACTGGATGGTCTTTAAGGTCCTTTCCACCCCAAACCATTCTGAGATTCTCTGATTCCAGGCTGTTTGGGGTTATTTTATAACTTAAACACATCAAGATGTCTGAACTTACTGGCAAACAAAGTGGGCCCTGTTTCCCAGGGTATTTTTGGGAGGAAAGAGAGGAAAGTTCGGGGCGGGGGGGGGGAATACTGCCTGACTAAATCTCTATATGCCAAAATCCTGGATCACCACCACGGCAACATCAGCCTGAAAAATCCTGAAGCCTTAACAAGGGTAAAACTGATTTCTGAGGCACAGGGTGTGATTTTTGGGGTGTCCTGTGCAGGGCCATGAACTGCACTTGATGATCCTCGTGGATCCCTTCCAACTCAAGGTATTTTGTGGTTCCATGCTGTGATTCTGTGATTGCCTGGCCCTCAGAGGGCGGGAGCTTTGGAGCTCAGTGGGATCCCCAAGCTGGTTCTTTGGGAGGCTGGAGCTCAGCTTAGCTGTAACTCCCTGCACAAAGCCACAGCTCCTGTGTGGAGAAGCTCAGCAGGATCCTGGAGCAGCTGCTCCCGCAGAGCAGGACAAAGCAACCGGCTGTCAGAGAAGCTCCACGGGGCAGAGCTGCCCCTGAGCTCAAAATGAGCAACTGAGGTTTCCCCAGCTCTGAGTGGGCTCAGGTTTTATTTTAGGTGTTGCTTTGGTGCCTCACCAGCAGCCCAGCACCGCTGTCACACCTACATCTGTGTCATCCTTGTTCCTCCTTAGTCTGCCGAGCTCATTCCCATCAGATTTTCTCAGGGAAAACAGGTAGTTTCATGTCCCTGCTCTCCCAATTCCCTCCTGCTGTGGTTTTTTCACATGTTATATGTGTGTATTTGTAGCATGAAGAACAAATCTCCGTGTCAGTGGCAGGAGGAGGGGGTGGAAGATGCCTGGATGTGTTTAGTGTTCTCTCTGTGTGCATGGCTTGCCTTTCTCCCCTGTTTGTGGATGCCAAGCCTCCACCTCCTCATGCCCATGACCCCTAAATCATTATCCTAATGCCTTTAACCAAAACTCCAGCTGTCACAGACAGCTCTTCCTTAAGTAGATCATGGGAGCCCAGAGCAGGATGTGGGATCTCTCCTGTGCAGCCCTGATGCCCTTAAGGCTTCAGGCTTGTGCAGCACAGGGGAAAATCTTGTTTTTCTTCTCCGAGATGGGATTGCCAGGTGTACTTTAGCCCTGGACTTTGCTCCCCTAAGAAATGCTGAGACACCTCCCGAGTGGGTCTGGCAGGGCAGGAGGTGTCCCTGTGCCTTCAGGAGGAGGTGTGTCCGTGTCTGGAGCAGAGGCACGTCCCTGCTGGGGCAGGACACCCTTGCCTTGACCTCTGCACTGGAGAAATGCAATGCAGACACCATTTTTCGAGCCATTTGTGGAAACAGAGAGGGGAGGTGACCTGCAGCACCCCAGTTCTGGCAGTTATTCCCATGGGTTGCCTGGGGCAGGTCTCTTTGAGACCCCCGAGAGAGGCAAAACACACAGCGAAGATCAAAAATACTCTGTGCAAGTCTTTCTAAACAGCTGCCTGTTGTGGCAGGGAATGGATAAAAGCAGGAGGCTCCTGCATTTTACTCCTTGCATTAAATTTTTGTTACTTTTATATCCTCTGAGAATCATTCAGTTCATTACACCTGCAGTGAACAGGCTGCCCCTCAGACTCTTCTCCTCGGATCCTTCTGAGCTTTCACTGGATGCATCCAGAAGAAGGACCATGAACTTAAATTTTGGGCTTAGAACAGCTTAACCTGTGCTTTCTAAACCAAAGTATTGCACTGAATGTTCACTTGGAAGAGCTGAATTTTGCTCCCCGTGTCCAATGCTCCTCCCCTGTGTTCCCACTGCGCTGCTGAGGCATTAATTCATCCCGCTGCGAGTTCCCAGCTGCCGTGGCGAGGCAGGAGGAGCTGCAGGAGCTGGTCCTGGAGTGATGGAGAGCGGAGGCAGCGGCGATGACCAGCCGGGCACGGTGGCTTGTGCCTGTAATCCAAGCTCCGGGGAGGCTGAGGCTGGAGGACGGCGTGAGCCCGGGGGTTCTGGGCTGCAGGGCGCTGTGCCGAGCGGGCGTCCAGGCTAAGGCCGGCATCGATATGGTGGCCCCGGGGGAGCCGGGGGTCACCAGGTCGCCTAAGGAGGGGTGAACCGGCCCAGGTCGGAGACGGAGCAGGTCAAAGCTCCCGTGGCGGTCGGTAGCGGGATCGCGCCTGTGAACAGGCCCTGCAGCACAGCCCGGGTGACAGAGCGGGACCCAGCCTCTTTTGGCACCTTTGTCCCCGGGATCCAGCCTCTTTTGACATCTTTCTGCCCGGGATCCAGCCTCTTTTGGCAGCTCTCTGTGCGAGGGAGCAGCCACAGAAGGGTCAAGCAACACCGGGGAAAGGCAGGAGCGTCCTGCGTTCCCCGGGGATGTTCGACCCGAAGGTGCTACCCCAGCCCCACTTGCCTGGGTGCGCTCGTGTTTTTGTGGTGGGCAGTGTGATTTCGAAACACGGCAGACTTGCAGGATCCCAGCAGATGGAACTATTAAACTGGGAAATGCCAGGCAGCAGGATTTCCCAGTTCGTGTTCCCGCCTCAGTTCCCATCTCTCTAACACCCGGCTTAGGCAGCCCGCTCCAGGCTGAGACGGCATTCCAGCTCCTGGGCGTGTCATTAGTCTGCTCCGCCGGGTATTTACTGTCACAGCTCATTTGTGTCCTCGGCTCTGAGCTTTACACTCTTAGGAAAACACTGGCAAATCAGGAAGCTTTGCTCTCCGGAGGAGCGTTTCAAAGCAGGGAGTGGGGCATCCCTTATCTGCTCTCGCACAGAGCTGTCCTGGAGATACAGCTCCGTGATGTGCCTCACTTGGCTTAAAATGAAAATAAAGCATCAGGGTGTGCCTCTTCTGGCTTAAATGAGAAATCTGGACTTTCTCAGGAGCTTAAACCCGCTCAGAAGTGTTTCCTGTCTGTCCATCCACCCGTTTTTAAAAATAAACTACCGGCAGCCCAAGAATATTCAGTCAGTTGTCCACTGCCACTGTGTGGCCGGGCAGA
Source organism: Corapipo altera (assembly GCF_003945725.1). Taxonomy (NCBI): domain Eukaryota; kingdom Metazoa; phylum Chordata; class Aves; order Passeriformes; family Pipridae; genus Corapipo; species Corapipo altera. The sequence goes on from NW_020884946.1 coordinate 3,136,101, forward strand.
GCCTGCACAGGATGGATGCCGAGGAATACGCAGAAACCTGGAAAATAGCTGGATATGGTGGTTTGTGCCTGTAACCTGAGTGCTGGTCCGGCTGAGGTTAAAGCACGGCTTGATTCCAGGGATTTTGGGCTGCAACGAGCTGTGCCAAGCGGGTGTCCGTGTGAAGTTTGGCGTGGATGTGGTGATCCTGAGGGAACTGGGGGCCACCAGGTTGCCTAAGGAAGGGGGAACTGGCCCAGGTTGAGGTGGAGCAGGTCAAAATTCAAGTGTTGATCCGCAGTGGGATGGTGTAGGTGACTATTTCCCGTAGAACAGCCTGGGAATGGAAAAGAAACCCAGTTTCCTTTTCCACAGGGAATGGGTCAGCAAGGTATGGGGATCTGTTAATGCTGAGGCTCAAGCAGCAAGGACACAGTGAGGAATTTCAGCCAGGAGAGTGGAGAATCCCATCCTGGAGAGAGGAGCAGGGACCACATCTCACAGGGGATCTGCAGGGGAAGAGAGGGAACCAAAAAATTAGATCTTTATAAAAGGGGAGGGAGAGGGCCCAGAAACAGTCTTCTGAAGAAATTCCTTCATTAGAGAGATGCTCCTGATCCCACTGTGAGGCTTTGGGAACAACCCCCAAACTGTGTAAGAAATGAGAAATCAGTGTTTGTGCTGAGGATGGGGGGGGAGGGTCTCCTTCCTTGGCCTGGCTGCCTCCTCAGCTGGGAAAAGGGAATGTGTGCTGAGGGTGAGGAGGGAAGGAGGGGAAGGGGAAATAGGAGGGGAGGGAGAAGGGAAAGGGGTAAAGGGAAGGAGAAGAGGGAAGGAGGAGAAGGGGTAAGGAGAAAGGGTAAGGAGGGGAAGAAGGGGAATGAGGAGAAGGAGAAGGGGAAAAGGAAAAGGAAAAAGGGAAAGGAGGAAGGAGGGGAAGAAGAATGGGGAGGGAAAAAGGGAAAGGGGAAGGGGGAAGGAGAAGGGGGAAAGAGAAAGTGGAATAGGAAGGGGCAAGGAAAACAGGAAAGGGAAAGGGAAAAGGAGAAGGAGAAAGGGAAAAGGTGGAAAGGGGAAGAAGGAGAAAGGAAAGGAAAAGGGGAAAAGGGGAAAAGGGGAAAAGGGAAGGGAGAAGAGAAAGAGGGAAGGAAGGGAAGGGGAAGAGGAAAAAGGTGAATGGGAAGGGGGAGAATGAGAACGGGAAAGGGGAAAGGAAAAGGGGAAAAGAGAAGGAGGAAAGGGGAGGGGGAAAGGGAAAAAAGGGAGGGGTAAAGGGAGAAGGGAAAGGAGGAAAGGGAAGGGGGGAAGGAGAAGGAAAAGAGGGAAGGGTAAAAGGAAAAAGGGAAAGAGGGAGGGGGTAAGGGAGAAGGGAAAGAGGGAAGGGGGAAAAGGAAAAGAGGGAGGGTGGAAAGGAAAAGGGAGAATGGAAAGAGGGAAGGAGGGGAAAAAAGGGGAATGGGAAGGGGGAAGGAGAAGGGGGAAGGAAGGAGAAAGAGATGGAAGGCGAAGGTCAGGGAGAAGGGAGGGAAGGAGGAGAAGGAGGATGAGAAAGAGCCGGAGGAACGGGGAAAGTGGGAGGGCCGTGAGGCGGGTCGGGGGCGGTGCCGTGCGGGCGCTGAGCGCTCTATGGTCTCTGTGCCGCCGCCTCCTCCGCCGGGCGCGGTGGCGCGCGCCTGTAGTCCCAGCTACCGGGGAGGCTGAGCCCGACGGATCGCTTGAGCCCAGGAGTTCTGGGCTGCAGGGCGCTGTGCCGAGCGGGCGTCCAAGCTAAGGCCGCCATCAATATGGTGACCCGCGGGGAGCTGCGGGACACCAGGTTGACTAAGGAGGGGTGAACCGGCCCAGGTCGGAGACGGAGCAGGTCAAAGCTCCCGTGGCGGTCAGTAGCGGGATCGCGCCTGTGAACAGGCCCTGCAGCGTAGCCTGGGCAACACAGAGACACGCGGGCTCCCTTTTGCCCCACGCGCACCCTCAACACCCCACCCGACCCCAAAACCACCCCCTTTTACCCCACACGCACAGCGCCTCCTCATGGCACCAAGCGCCACCGCACACCCGCCGCTCGGCGAAAAATTAACAGCACGCCGCCAATCTCCAAGCCCGAATCCTGCCCTTTTGCCGCCCGACACGGACGCGCGTGGGATCCTTTTGCCTGGGCAACACACGCCCACACACTCGGGATCCTTTTGTTGTCCCGACACGGGCACCCGTGGGATCCCTTTTCCTGGGCAACGCGCAGAGATCCCTTTGCCACCTCCCAACACGCGAGGGATCCTTCGGTCGCACCCGGGACCCCTGTTCTCACACAGGGGGGATCCTTCTGTCACACACAGACCCTTTTGCCGCCCCCGGGACCCTTTAGTCACACACGGTGAATCCTTTTATTACACACTGTGGACCCTTTTATCACACAGGAGACCCTTTCATCCCACACCGTGGATCCCTTTATCCCACCCGGACCCGCCGTTCCCCCCTCACGCCCCGCGCACTCAGCGCCTCCTGCCGGGCGCGCGGGGTAACCGCCCTGCCCGCGCGCGGCCGCGGAGCGACGGGAATTGGCGCCGGGCGCGACCCGTAGTGCGCGTGCCCGGCGCAGGCGCGGGGCGGCCCCGGGAGCGCTGAGGGCCCGGAACTGTGTGTGGGATCGGGAACCGGGATCTGCGCGGGACGGGATCTGTACGGGACCGGGATCTCGGCGGGTCTCGGCGGGCGGCGGCGCCATGAAGTCCCGCTTCAGCACCGTCGACATCCGCGCGGTGCTCGCCGAGCTGCGGCAGAGGTACCGCCACCCCCCGAGCGGGGCCCGGCCCGGGGGGTCCTGGCACTGATTCTGGTCCTGGTCCCGGTCCTGGCATTGGTTCTGGTTCTGGCTCTGGTGCTGGTTCTGGCACTGGTCCCGGGTCCGGGCCCTGCTTCTGCTCCCGGTTCCGGTCCTGGTCGCGGGCAAAGTCATGGTCCTGGTCCTTCCTCTGCTTCTGGTCCTGGCTCTGGTCCCGGGTCCTGCTCCTGCTCCTGGTTCTGGTCCTGCTCTTGTTTCTGTCCCTGCCCCCGGTGCTGCTCCCTGAAAGCTGAGCCCCTCCATCGTGTGCTGCCTGCACAGCTCTGCCCGACCCCACTGAGCCCCCCAGCCCTGCCCTGCCTGAGCTCTGCATCCCCCCTCACCTGCTCTGCCATCCCATCCCACCCCCTACCACGGGCAGGGACACCTCCCACTAGCCCAGGTTGCTCCAAGCCCCATCCAACCTGGCCTTGGACACTTCCAGGGATCCAGGGGCAGCCACAGCTTCTCTGGGCAACCTGTGCCAGGGCCTCCCCACCCTCCCAGCCAAGAATTCCTTCCCAATATCCCATCTATCCCTGCCCTCTGGCAGTGGGAAGCCATTCCCTGTGTCCTGTCCCTCCATCCCTTGTCCCCAGTCCCTCTCCAGCTCTCCTGGAGCCCCTTTAGACACTGGAAGGGACTCTAAGGCCTCCCAGGAGCTTTCTTTTCTCCAGGCTGAACAATTCCCAGCCAGCTGGGAATCTCTGCTGCTCCTCACATCCCTGTGGAGCTCTGACACATTTCTGGTGTCCAGGACAGTCTGCACATCCAGCCCCACTCTGAACAAAGTGACTTGTTCAGTTTTTTGCACTTTATCCATTAATAGCAGTTCTTCCATCTCCTAATTTTCTCCCTCTCTTAATTGCTGTCTCTTAACAGCCATTTCTCCGTGTTTTTTTCTTTCCAGCTCATTCCATTAATCTTCCTTTGCTCCCTCTTTGGTGACTGCCTCATAATTTATCATAACTTGCCCTTCTTTGTGTTTTAATTACCCCTGGGAATTTTTCAGCCACTTGTGTGTCAGATTCTCCAAAGGATTCTGTGTTTTCCCTTTGGCAGCTTGCTGGGAATGAGGGTGAACAACGTTTATGATGTGGATAACAAGACGTATCTTATTCGCCTGCAAAAGTAAGGACTTGGAATTTCTTTGTTTAAAAGTTCTTTAAAAATGCTCTTACTGTGTGTATAAAGTGCAGTAATTCACGTGGCTTTTCTGACTAGTTTTCAGTGAAATTCTGCATTTTTTTTGATAAAATGCAGTGATTTTTACTCCAAAAAGATTATTGGCAAATAGTATACGGAGTGTGAAGCGCTGCAGAAAAACACTCTGCAGACTGGTGGGTGGTGAGAGGTGGCTGCCCACGTGCCTTGGAATGGTAGAATATCCTCAGCTGGGAGGGATCCACAAGGATTTTGGGGTCCAGCTGCTTTGTTTTGTCCCCAGGCCGGACTGCAAGGCCACGCTGCTGCTGGAATCTGGGATTCGCATCCACGTGACGGAGTTCGAGTGGCCCAAAAACATGATGCCATCCAGCTTTGCAATGAAGGTAAAATCCCCTGCAGTTCCTGATTTAGTGACGTGGCCGGATGTCAGGAAGGAATGTTCACGTTCTGTCCTTGGAGACAGGAAAATAGTGGAAGGATTTGCCCGGTGAATCCTGACCCGGTGGGTGACTGAAGACAAGGGAAGAGCAAACGTGGACTTGGGATCATGTTGTTGTTATTAAGTGCCTAAAACAGTGAATACTTAAATTTATACAAAATTAGTACTAATCTGGATGTTTTCTGGGCCGCTGAGACCTTTTGGAATTTTACTCCAGCAAATTCCTTGTCGTTCCAGTTGGATTGTCTGAATTTTTAAGCAGCACCCTGTGTTGTAGATTCCTCCTGTTCAGTCTGCTGGACTTTGGGGGTTCAGCTCTTGCTCCAGGCTCCTGGGCTGGGTTCCTGCAGGTAGATCCACAGGGATGCACCTGGGCACTGGCTCACATGGACCTGCTTATCCTCTGGCCACCACCCCATGGAAGTGACTCAGCAAAGACTCTCCGGGGTGGCTTTCCACAGCTTTCCACATGGATACGGGGATAATCCCAGTTCTCCTTGTAAAATAAACCCTTTGAATTTTCACTGCCTGCTCCCTTAGGCTAACCAAAGAGGTGGTTTTAATGGAAAAGATGTCTTAGTGTTAAAATTGGGAACAATTTCATTATTTATAAGCATCAAGGTATCTTGCTAAGAACCGATATTTTTACCGTTAGGATATTTTAATTGAACAAGAAGAGGTTGGTGTCACAGGAGGGCATTTCCAGGTGTTTGCAGCACCTCACAGACCTTTTTCCCATCCCTGGCAGTGCCGGAAGCACTTGAAGACCAGGAGACTGGTCAGTGTGACCCAGCTGGGGATCGACAGGATCGTGGACTTCCAGTTCGGAAGCGACGAAGCCGCTTATCACCTGATCGTGGAGCTGTACGACAGGGTGAGTGCAGAGCTCCAGGGCTGTCCTTCTCTGGAGCAGGGACGCAGTGTGTGGCTGTGCTGATGGTCCCTGTGCTCCCAGGGGAACGTTGTCCTCACGGACCACGAGTACATCATCCTGAACATCCTGAGGTTCCGCACGGACGAGGCGGACGACGTCAGGTTTGCCGTGCGGGAACGATACCCCGTGGACAGTGCAAAAGCTGCTGTGCCCCTGCCAACCTTGGACAGGTAATTGCTTTTCCATGGTGTGATTACTGGGATAAACCCCAATTCCCTGGAGCTGTGAAAAGCTTCGGGTGGGTTTTTTTGTGGGTTAAGTGTGGTTTTAATTTCTTAAGACTGAAAATGTTCTGTAGCTTCTAAGTAACACAGGGTGGGTTTAAAGCACATGATTCCTTGGAATTGCAACTCTCTGTTTTCTTTCACAGGTTAACTGAGATAATATCAAATGCACCCAAAGGGGAACAACTGAAGAGGGTTCTTAACCCACTCCTTCGTAAGTAATTGGGCTTTATTAGGAAATGAAATGGGCTCAGTCAATATCCATTATGTTCAGATCATGCTGAAAATGTGAATGACTTACCATGGAATCCCAGAATGGTTTGGGTTGGAAAGGACCTTAAAGATCATCCAGTGCCACCCCATGCCATGGGCAGGGACACCTCCCACTAGCCCAGGTTGCTCCAAGCCCTGTCCAACCTGGCCTGGAACACTTCCAGGGATCCAGGGCAGCCACAGCTTCTCTGGGCAACCTGTGCCAGGGCCTCACTGCCCTCCCAGTCAAGAATTCCTTCCCAATATCCCATCTATCCCTGCCTTCTGTCAGTGGGAAGCCATTCCCCCTTGTCCTGGTACTCCAGGCCCTTGTCCAAGGTCCCTCTCCAGCTCAAGCAGTCCTTTATTTTTTTTGATGTTTTTTGTGGCAATCTGCTTTTATATATGTTTGAAAAACAACAAAACCCCTAAGCCTTGGGAAACAGAGTAGATTTATTGACTCCAAACTGTCTGCAGAGAGATGAGCCTGGCCATGATCCTGCAGTGATGAGGACCTGGCAGTAGCTCTGTTAGAGCTAATTTGCAGACCTAAGTGTTACTGGTCCTGTCACTTAGGAATCCTTGGCCTCACATGGTGTCACTGATCTGATTATCCAGGCACAGCTGCTCCACTCTCTAAAATCTCCACAGTTTTTCCCTTCAGTTACCATGGGAGTTTGGCTGTTTCTCACCCTCCTCCTCCTTGTCCACCCATGAAATCCAGCTGCCCCTCCTACCCTTCTCTGATTTTTGGCACTACTTGCGTCCAGCAGTTTCTCACATCCCATTCCCTGGGTTTAACCTCAGGCCAGTGCTGCTCTCTGGCCCTGTCACATTTTCCCAGGAGAGTCTCAATCCCAGCAGTTTGAAATTTTAGAGACTGAGCAGGAGGCACCTTCATATTTCATAGTTTGGTGTTCCAAGCCTGTGATGATCCTTGTCGCTCTTCCCTGTGCCTTTTCTGCCTCTGCCTGTTGTGAAACATGGTGAGTAAAAGTGTTTATAGCATTCACATGGGAAGTGCTCCGTGGCTTTATGCTGTGGCAAGAATTCCCATGTTCTGTTTGTTATTCCTTTCCCAATTCCCAACACACAGCTTGACTCTTGTGTTCACTGACGTTGGATCTTGTGCTTCTGCAGGACCAGCTGTTGCTGAGTCTTGCTCCCAGATAGAAATGATCATACATATAAGTAGGATGGTCTTTCCACATGGAGATTATTTTATATTGTTTTATTTCCTATTGTTTTGCAGTGAGTTTATGTGTTAGTTTTTTATCCAAGCTCTCGTTGTTGCTCCATCTCCTCCAGTTCTTCCCAGCTGGCTGTTGGTGCTTGGATGAGTTGTGTTCCATCACCAGGCTTTGCCCTTTATCCCCCTTCCCAGGCCTGTTGGATCCATCACCTCTTCCAACGACTGGATTTGAGGCCAATTTCCCTGCCTGCAGAGAAATATTCCAACCAGAGCTTCCCAGTGCCCTGCACTGTGGATGAAACTCCAGACATAAATTTAATTTTCCTGCTCTTGTCATATCCAAGTTTTCCTTTTGCCCCTTGGTTGCTTTCTGAACCTACTGGCCCTACCAGGCTTCCTGCTTATGATACCTCTGGGAAAGGTTTCATTATTTATCCCGTCAGGGATGAATATTTTTCCAGATTTTCCGAAGATTAATTTTATTTCTGTGTTTTAGAATTTGCTCTCCCATTTTCCACAAGGGACACAACTTCAGATAGCTTCTTGCTTTTAACAGTTTCTCTTATCCTGATGTTTAATCCTGGCAGCCATCCTTGGATTTTTCTGGACCGCTGTTTAATAAGTTCTGAACCTCCAAAACAGCAGCTTTAAATAGCCTGCGGCTTCTTTGCAGGCAGTTTCACAGCCTTAGGTTGTTGAAACACTTCTTAAAATTAAATTTAAATACAAATTTCATTGGGAATGTTCTCTACAGATGATCCTTCAATATTTTCTTTAACAGCTTATGGGGCCACCCTCATCGAGCATTGCCTTATAGAAGCTGGATTTTCTGGCTCTGTCAAAATAGATCAACACCTGGAAAGTAAAGGTGTGTAGGAAATAATATTTTAAAAGCTGGTGATTTTTATGTCTGTGTAGTATTTTTTTCCCCAAAGAGGTGAGTAGTCCTTAAACCTGTAGTTCTGACTATGTGGTTTTTTATTTTTTTAATGTTTTTAGGTTGAGGACCAACCTTGTTTGCATTAAAACTCTTGCACTGTGAGTGTATTGAAGATAAAACATCAGGTTTTATACATTATAAATGGTTTTATAAGGAGATGCCACCTCACTCATGAGGTGGAGTCTGTGTAAAAGGATGTTAGACAAAGAATCCTGTGTAGGAGAATCAGCATCAAAGATTTATAGTCTTTATTTAATCCCCCCAACGCTGGGGATTTGATAAAGTAGCAGCTTGACATTTATTGGGAACTTGTGGATTTGGGTGGTAAAGTCAGAATAGATTTTCCTACAGTCTTGTTTTTCTTGTGTGCTTTATTTTTGTCATATATCCAAAGGATTTTTTGCTTCCTGCTGCATTATGGGGGCTGTAGTAAATCAACTTTGTAACAAATAAGCTCTCACAGCTTTTGGTTTATGCTTTGCCTCTGCAGATTTGCTTTTATAAAGTGCTGGCATTTGTGTGGTCTTTTTTTCCCCCCTGAAACTTGAATAATTGTGCCTTAAAAGCACCCAAATAGATTTTTTTATTAAAAATTTCCCAGATGTAAAATGTGTGCTGAAACTCCTTTTTAAGATGAACAGTAATTGCTGGGGTGAAGCACCAGCACTAAACCATTTCTACTGTTTTATTTTTCTCTTTAGAAAATCTTGAGAGAGTGCTCTCAGCTCTGGAGAAAGCAGAAGAATACATGGCACTAACTGACAACTTCAGTGGAAAGGTGGGTCTGGGTGGGTTATAAATTATTTTGGAATTGCAGAATTAAACTGGTAGGCAGGAATTGTCCAGGATCTGCTTCTTGGTGTTATCAGGGTGGATTTTATTCTGTGAGCTCAGGCTCCAGGGGGTGATGTGGAATAAAAATTGTGCAGCAATGAAATAATTTACAAGCAGATGATATAAATCCTGTGAGAGTCACACTTGTGCTTTAATAAATTCAACACCTTACATGTGCATTTGTGTGATAAAGCTGTAGGATTGTCCTAAGGGTTGTAAGGAGTTCACCTCTTTTTCCAGAAGAAGTTGGGGTTGGGATGAGCCACTGGTCAGGGATTTACTGAGTCACAAGGTCTCCCTGCTGGAATGCTTTGGTGTCTTGTGCTGATCAGAGGTTACACCTAAAACTTAAAAGATCCTTTTCAAATATAAATTATATCTATGTATTTTTTTTAGGGATATATTATCCAGAAAAGGGAGAAAAAGCCAAGTCTGGAACCAGATAAACCAGCAGAAGATATTTACACGTAAATATTTGAAGTATTTTCTCCTTTTTCTGCTAGTCTGCATAACAGAAATTAGTTTTTCAGGTGATAATATCAAATGTGTATTTTACAGATATGAGGAATTTCATCCTTTCTTGTTTTCTCAACATTCAAAATGTCCCTACTTGGAATTTGACTCATTCAATAAGGTACAGTGCTTTTGCTGATACTGTACTTAAGTGCTTTAATGGGCTGATGCTAAAAAGAGTAATTAAAATATACAGCAGAGGTTGTTAATGGAAATGTAGACCTTGGAAGAGGTGATTAATTTTATGGAGAAATACTTTCAGGGGGAAAAGGCCAACTCAAACAGGGCCTTTAGGCTCCTGCTGAGCAGTGTTGTCCTCATGAACTCAGATCCTGGAGCTGTGTGTGGAATCCTCCAAGGAAGGTGGATGTTAACAGTCATAGAATCCCAAATGTTTTGTTAGTGGAGAGTTGGATGCTGAGTTGTCTCTGGAGAGTTGTCACAGTCATCACATTTAAACTTTTCCTGTTACTACTTTGGAAGCTTCAGGCACCTGATTTATTATTTCCTTGAGCGTTTGTCCTTCCTGGTCCTTGGACTCATGGAATCACTAAATACCTGTTGTTCCGGACCTTGATCTTCAGGATTCCCATTTCCCATTCCTGCCCTGCTTCTTGGCTGAATTTCAGTCATCTCCTTCAGAGCACTGATCATGGAACTGTGGAATGGTTTGGGTTGGAAGGGACCTTAAATCCCATCCAGTTCCACCCCCTGCCATGGGCAGGGACACATTCCACAGGGATGGGGCAGCCACAGCTTCTCTGGACCACCTGTACCAGGGCCTCCCCGCCCTCATAGCCAAGAATTTCTTCCCAATATCCCATCAAACCCTGCCCTGTGACAGTGTGTTCCCCCTTTGTCCTGTCACTCCAGGTCATTGTGAAAAGTCCCTCTGATGATCTAAACAGCCTAAAACCTCCCTCATCTTGTGTTTTAAGCACAGCTGGAACACCAGGAGCAGTTCTTAGGCATTTTTCTGGGTGTTTGTGGTTTTTTAACTGACCCAGTGAAGCAGCAGGAATTCAGGGCAGACAAGTCTGTCGTTGCAGTCATTTAGTCTGTATCAAACCAGCTTCTTTTTCATCACTTCTTAGCAAAGAAATGAGCCATAACTTGGCCATTTATTTACTTGTGCATAACCCCTGGTTTGAAGTGAGAGACATCCATGTCTTGCTGAACTCATGGGAGGGTCAATGGAGGAAGTTCCTGAACGTTGTTTTAGCCTCTGTTACCTCTTTTAGTGCTTTGCAGCCACTTCTCTTGAGGGAGCCTCCTTTGCCTGCTTGTTGCTGGTCTAAGTCAGGACAACCTGGAGATTCTTAAACCTGATTTTCTCTTACAGGCAACAGATGAATTCTACTCCAAGCTGGAGGGACAGAAGATTGATCTGAAGGCCTTGCAGCAGGTGTGTCCTCATCCAGGATTGGGACAGCTGGGATGGCTCCAGGAGCTTCAGAGGCTTCACTTGCTTCTTGCAGGGATTGGGTGGTGCCATTTATCTTTATATATTTTTTTTTTCCATCTTAATTTTGAAAGGAAAAACAAGCATTGAAGAAACTTGAAAATGTCCGTAGGGATCATGAGCACAGACTGGAAGCTCTTCAGCAAGCTCAGGTGAGACAGATTTTGGTTTCCAGCTGAGAAGATGCATTATCATGGAATCCCAGACTGGTATGGGTCGGAAGGGACCTTTAAAGTTCATGACATTCCAATCCCCTGCTGTGGGCAGGGACACCTTCCACTAGGCCAGCTCTGGCTCCATCCACCCTGGCCTTGGACACTTCCAGGGATATCTCTGGAGATCTCAAGTTGACCATAATCCCATGTAATCACTTAATCCTTGGATTTCATCAGGTGTTTAAGGAGAGACTGGACGTGGCACTCGGTGCCGCGGTCTGGTAGAGCAGGTGCTGTTGGGTCAAAGGTCGGACTCGATGCTCTCAGAGCTCTTTCCTGTGATTTTTGTTGAGCTGTTGCTGAGTGTGTGTTTGGCTCCAATGGATATAACCTTTTCCTTTCCCTAAGGAAGCTGATAAGCTGAAAGGGGAGCTCATAGAGATGAACTTGGCCGTGGTGGACAGAGCCATCCAGGTGGTCCGGAGTGCCTTGGCCAACCAGATCGACTGGACCGAGATCGGGGCCATCGTTAAGGAGGCTCAAGCCCAGGGAGACCCCGTGGCCAGTGCAATCAAAGAGTTAAAGCTTCAGACAAATCACATCACCATGCTGCTGAGGTAACTACAGCGACCAGTGCCTGTAAAAACCTCGTCTGACTCTGTATCAGGATGTCAGAGAGGAAGAAAACCCACCAACATTTCTTTTTTATAGCAAGAACTTCTGGTATGAAAAAGCTGGAAGGTGCAAAGTTAATTTATGAGTTTTTAGTTACCTCACAGAAATGTCAGTGCATGGAATAAGCTTGTTTTAAGTCGGTTCACTGGATTGGAAAAAATTGGCTCTTTGTTTCTGCTTTTGTTTTATTTTTTTCCCCCCAAAATTTGGCTGGCACCAGGACATAAACAGGCTGGCATGTGAAGCATCCCAGGGCCTCCCTGTGCCTGCACAGTGAAAAGGCTTTAAGAGCTCCTTAGGCCATTTGCAGACTTCATGAAGGAATAAAATTAAGAGCACTTTGCCCTAAGAATTAAAAAATAACCATTTTTCTTAATCATAGGATAAATCATAGTTATGTGTTTTAGGAACCCATATGTCTTATCTGAAGAGGAAGAGGAGGAGGAGGATGCTGACGTAGAGAAAGAAGAAACAGAAGAACCAAAGGGAAAAAAGAAAAAGAATAAAAACAAGCAGCTGAAGAAACCTCAGAAGAACAAACCCTCGTTGGTTGATGTTGATCTCAGTTTGTCTGCCTATGCCAATGCCAAAAAGTAAGATTTTCAGTAAATGTGTGCTTTGATGGTAGAAATTTCCCTGGGTTTGCAGTTGTTGGTGATAATATCGTAGGAGGGAGGGCTTTGGGGTATCTTGTTAAAAATTGAAATGAGCAGCTTGTCCCGAGCTCTGGGAGGTGCATTTTCTTGGACCAGACTCACTGGTCTCTACCTGTCACATTAATTTAATTTAATTTTGAGTCCAATTATGCACAGTGACACATGGAACAAAATGCAGATATGCAGGGGATAAGCACATCCTAAAAATGAGTGAATATTCTGGGATTTCAGGGACAAACACACTTGTCTTTCACAGGTACTACGATCACAAAAGACACGCAGCCAAGAAAACTCAGAAGACAGTGGAAGCTGCAGAAAAGGTATTTTTGTTCTTGATTTTTAGAAGATATTTAAAAGCAAAATCCACTGGTAAGTGGAAAGTCCTGGCCTGGTCTAAGTAGCCATAATGAGACATGAAAGGGAAAAACAACCAACCAGGGTTGTTTTTTTCTTGACATTTGAAGCTCAGCGGAGGATTGCAGATCCTTGATCTATCCTCTATTTCCACTAGTAACATTGGAAATGCTCAAAGCAGGTGGAGATATTGAGAGACCAGGATTTAGGGAGGCAGGAGTGGATAATCAGTGCAAATCCTTACAATCAAAGAGCTGATAATTTCAAGGAGCAGCTATCCAGGGTGGAAATTCAAGGGCAGCTGTCCCACATGTGCACGCAGGAGATGCACAGCAGAGTGTGGAGCCTGCACTGATAAAGTTCAGAGCCATTTCCCACTGTTCAGCCAGCAATTTTGTGATTCCTTCTGGATTGTGATCCTACTTTCTGTCCAAACAGGCATTTAAATCAGCTGAGAAGAAGACAAAGCAGACACTGAGGGAAGTTCAGACAGTCACCACCATCCAGAAAGCCAGGAAGGTCTATTGGCAAGTACAGCTCCATTGTCCTTCTCTCATGTCCCGTGTCAGGCTGAGTTTCCACTGGCTTAGAAGTGGAGCTAATTAGGATTTCTAAGCACTACGCTTTGTGTTGGGTCTCCTTGCAACTGCTTCTTAAAGTCACAGAATCTCAGAATGATTTTCAGGCATAGTAGCCAAGAGAAGCTGTGGCTGCCCCATCCCTGGAAATGTTCAAGGCCAAGTGGATGGGGCTTGGAGCAACCTGGTCTAGTGGAAGGTGTCCCTGCCCATGGCAGGGGGTTGGAACAAGATGGTTTTTAAGGTCCTTTCCAACCCAAACCATTCTGTGATTGTATAATTTAAAAAAAACACAAACAAATGAAACCAAACCTCAAAGCTTTTAATCATCTAATAACTGAACCATTAAAATAAAAATATGTAGGAGGACTTTGTGGTGATTTTACTTCTTGTTTCATCTCAAAATATTATTGGCAGTGGTGTTGTATTTGTCCCATGCCTTGTTTTTATGCCCCAGGCATATGGATGGACATGCAACTTTTTGCAGTGTCATAAATTGTAGATGCTGAGATGGTTATTCTCAGTTTGTTACAAAAACCCACCTGTGCAGTGTCCTGTGAGTTCCAGGAGTTTCTCACACAGTGGGCTTGCTGTATTTTGGCAGGTTTGAGAAGTTCCTGTGGTTCATTAGCTCGGAGAATTACCTGGTTATTGCTGGGAGGGATCAGCAGCAGAACGAGCTGATTGTGAAGCGGTACCTTAAACCAGGTGAGTCCAGTGAAGTGGAGTGGGGGGGGGGTTGCCTCTTGTTTTCCAGTTTTGTAGATGTCCAGGAGTGACGTGGGAAGGTCTGTCTGCTTTGTCCTTAAGTTGGGTCTTGGATCAAAGGGGATGGATCAAAGTCTTGGATCACTTTGGTGATGGGAGTCCCTCTGGCACCGTGGGCACGAGTGGGTTGGAGGGGCCCCCTCAGGAGCAAAGGAGCTGATTCTCCCTGGGACAGCTGATGGACTAAAAGGCTTCTGTGTCCTCTTCCCATCCTGCTGCTTGGAGCCAAAGCAGCTGTTTCTAACTGGTGTTGGAAACTTCCCCTTGGCTCAGGGATCTGTGTGTGGCTGATTGGAGTCCCCCTCTCTTCCAGGGGACATCTACGTGCACGCGGATCTCCACGGAGCCACGAGCTGCGTCATCAAGAACCCCTCAGGTACCTGGCTGGGGCTGGTGTGGGATCCTGCAAAGCTGACACGCTGGATTAGGGCACATATGGAAGGTTTAGGGTTTAATCTGCTGTGCCTGGATCATGTCATGGTGTGCTGCATGTTCCCTTGCAGGGGAGCCCATCCCGCCCCGGACCCTGACAGAGGCTGGAACGATGGCCCTGTGTTACAGTGCAGCTTGGGATGCTAGGGTGGTCACCAGTGCCTGGTGGGTCTCCCACAACCAGGTAAGGATATGACCTTTCCTGGCAGAACACTGAGGGAAAGGGTTTTGACTGCAGAGAAAGCATCTGTGATTGAGACTGGGAGCTGATGGATGTGGGTCAAATTTGGTGTAACTCAGGTGTGGGAGTGTAGAGATTGCACTGATGTTTTGGTGGTTTTATTTCCTGAATAACCCAGTTGTTCACCCAGGACTTCTAAAATACAGTGCTGGTAGTGTGTGATTGGATTGAAACATCCCTTAGGAAAATTCCCTGCAAAGGAGGGGAAGAACCCCTCGGATACGGAGTCCAGAGAGCTGTTCCCAGGAGTTACTTTGCTGGTGTTGTCATTACATGATGCTGCCCTTCTGTCACATGTATTTTTTATAGGATATCATGATTTTTTTTTAGGTTTCTAAAACTGCACCCACAGGAGAATATCTCACTACTGGGAGCTTCATGATCCGAGGTGAGACACAAGGGAACAGTGGGAATTTGGCATTTTCTCTGAAGGTGCTGGGCTGTCCTGCAGTGGCAGCCACCCCTTCCCTCTGAACAGCCAACAGATCCTGCTCTTCTCCCCAAAATCTATTGGGGAATGGTTTAGACTGACTATCAGGCAGTTGCAGCAGCATTTCTTGTCAAATCCTGGGCAGAAGTTCATTGGCTCAGCTGCTTTTGAGTTCTCCTGTTCTCATCTGAGAGATAAAATAAGCCCCAGTGTAATTTTTTGGTAGCCTAAAGCCTCTAATAAAAATGAATTTTGGAAGTACATCCTGTAACATGGCTGTTAAACCTCCTCATGAGACTCTGCCTTTGTTTTTCAGGGAAAAAAGAATTTCCTTCCACCTTCCTATCTGATGATGGGCTTCAGCTTCTTGTTTAAGGTACAGCTTTTCCTGTGCAGCTCCTCCTGGCTTTTTTAATTTGCTTTGAGCTGTAGGAGGCTTATTTTCTGGGTCTTGCTTATCAGTATATTCCCAGTTACTTCTTTTCCCACTGGGACAAATCCCATAAAACGCTTCTAGCTGATAATGACTCTGCTTTCATTTCCATCTTTCCCCACTGTGCACTGTCTACATGCAAAACAGACTTAAACATTCCTGCCTCTGACAGGTTGTTATCCCAGCTGGAGCATGGGATGTTCAGGGAATCTGGAGGATGTGGATGTTCAGGGAATGTGGGTGTGCAGCTGTGTGTGTTACACTGACTTTTGAGGGTGTCACGCTTGAGTTTAAATGTGCTGGACTAGTTTTCTTGCCTTTTGATGGCAAAAAGTGTTAAAAAGGAAAGGAAAAGCCAAATGAGGTGTTCTGTGAACAGACCAGTGAACTGGGGCTGGTCCTGACACAAAGGTGCCTCTGGTTTTAGGTGGATGAAAGCTGTGTCTGGAGACACCGGGAAGAGAGGAAGGTCAAAGTCCAGGATGAGGATCTGGAAACGGTGTCCAGCAGTGCCAGTGAGCTGGTGGCTGAAGAAGTGGAGCTGTTAGGTACAGTGGGGCTGGGTGCTGCATGTGCTGCTGGCAGACAAGGCTGTCTGGGGCCTGTGGGATCCCTGTGGGATTCTGGATCACTGACAGGACAAGGGGGGATGGTTTCAAGCTGCCAGAGGGCAGGGTTAGGTGGGATATTGGGAAGGAATTGTTGGCTGTGAGGGTGGGGAGGCCCTGGCACAGGTTGCCCAGGATCCCTGGACATGTCCAAGACCAGGTTGGACGGGGCTTGGAGCAACCTGGTCTAGTGGGAGGTGTCCTGGCCCATGGCAGGGGGTGGAATGAGATGGGCTTTAATGTCCCTTCCAACCCAAACCATCCTGGGATTCTGGGATTCCATAATTCTGTGATTCTGTGATGGATCAGTCTGGTGTTTCTGACCGTGTTTTCCTGCCCTCTGTGCCCCAGAAGGAGGAGACAGCAGCAGTGAAGAGGAAAAAGCCGAGTGTGAGGAAGCTCCAGAGAATGTGGAGGCAGCTCCAGAGGACGTGGAAGCTCCAGAGGATGTGGAGGCAGCTCCAGAGGACGTGGAAACCCCTCCTGAGAGTAACTGTGATGAGGGCGTTGCTGACCTGGAGCAGGGAAGAGGAAACACACCTCCTGCTCCAGAGGGGGACTCTGAGGAGGAGGAGGATGGAGAATCCGAAGATGAAGTGGAACCTCCAGAGCCAAAGGGAGGAGGGAAGGAGGAGGAGGTGAATTACCCAGACACAACAATCGACCTGTCACACCTCCAGTCTCAGAGGTGAGTGAAGCAGCAGCAATGGGGGCACCCCTGAGGGTCTCCTAAAACGCTGCCAGGACAGGGACTGGGATGAGTTGCCATGCCTTCCTTCCATGGTCAGCAAGGCAGTGCTGTGGGAATGCTGCCCCATTTTCATTGCAGGGCTGCTCAGACCTGAGAAACTGAGCCCTGAGCTGTTTCTGCTCTGCCAGGCTGGTGCAGAGCTCCTGCTCTGCGTGGGGCTGTGAGATGAGCTCAGCTCCCTGTCGTCCCTGGAAGTGGCATTCCTTAGGGGGGGCAAGGAGATGGGATGGAGTGGGTGGGAATGGACAGCTCTGCAGGGCACACCACTGCTGAGGGGGCTGTGTGCTTGGGAAGCTGCACATCAGGGTTCCTTTGGTGCCCAGACATTGTTGCCTGTGTGTGTCAGATGAGCTGGCAGAGATCTAAGACTTGTTTTGGAAACTAAATCCCAGTATTCCCACCTTTCCCATTCACCAAAGCTGGGATTTTCAAGAACTGGAAAGCTGAAAGTGTCTGGGCCGATGTTGTGTCCATGGCTGAGCTGCTCCATATGTGTTGATGCTCCATTTCCATCTGCCCACAGATCCCTGCAGAAAAGCCTCCCCAGAGAGGAAGAGCCCAGCTTGGTAAGGTCCCAACTCCAGTGTTTGGCACAGAGCAGTGGGAGCTGCTGCTGGGCAGGGTGTGCTCTAACTACCTTTCACTTCCCAGAGTGACAGCAAGGCCCAGGGGCGAAGGCACCTCTCTGCCAAGGAGAGGAGGTGAGAGCCACTTTGTGTTTCATGGAATCACCGAATCCCAGAAGGGTTTGCGTTGGAAGGGACTTAAAAGCTTATCCAGTCCCACCCCCTGCCATGGGCAGGGACACTTTCCACTATCCCAGGTTGTTCCAAACCCTGTCCAGCCTGGCCTTGGACACTTCCAGGGATCCAGGGGCAGCCACAGCTTCTCTGGGCAAACGCCTCCTCCTCATTCCCTCCCCAGGACTTGGGCACAGGGCATGTCTTGCACCTCCCAGTCTGGGCTGGGAGATCCATACCCATTTTCCATCCTGCAGTTCCAGTGTGGGCTCCTACTTCTGTCCTTTGGGAATGCTGGTTGTGAACAGTTCCTTGTGTACTCGTGGGCTGGAGAGGTTTTACTGAGGAGGGGTTGTTTCCACAGATCGTGCCTCAGGTTCCTCCAGAGCTCCATGGCAAGGGATCAGGGTGGGAATGCTGCCAGGAGAGCAGCAGCCTCTCTTGTCACAACCAGGGGCAGTGTGTCCTGATTGTTTTCCTTAGAGAAATGAAGAAGAAGAAGCAGCAGAACAACTCTGAGAACTCGGAGCTGCCTGAGGAGAAGCAGAAGGAGACGGAGACACAGCCTCCCCCTGCTCCCAACAGCAACAGGGGTGTTCCAGCCCCTCAGCCCATCAAGCGGGGCCAGAAGGTGGGCAGGGATCAGGGGTTCCCCTGGGTTGAGCTGTTGGCATGTGAAGTGTGAACAGAAATCCCAAATTTCCCAGACATCCATGGCTGCCTCGTGGTCTTAGGCTCATGGTGGTGCTTTAAGTGGGATTGGGATGATTTTGCTGGTCTGTGAGCACAGAGCTCACTGGAACCAGTCTCTTGGTTACTGGCGAACTGCACTGAAAGGTTTGGGATACTGGGAAGGGGAGTGCACGTGGGATCAGCACCCAGGTGTTTGTGGATGCAAAAGTCTACCAAAACCACCATTTGTGAAGCTGTTGGTGTTTCCTTCTGCAGAGCAAAATGAAGAAGATGAAGGAGAAATACAGGGACCAGGACGAGGAGGACCGGGAGCTCATCATGAAGCTGCTGGGGGTGAGGGAGGGGGGTCCTGCCTTCCCTGGGGCCATGGGAGCTCCTTCAGCAGCTCTGACCACCTACGTGCCCACAGTCTGCAGGCTCCAACAAGGAGGACAAAGGGAAAAAAGGGAAGAAGGGGAAGACAAAAGAAGAGGCAGCAAAGAAGCAACAGCAGAAACCCAAGGCCCCACGTCGTGGAGCAGGAGGGGGCAAGGAGACCCTCCCAGCAGGAATCCTGCTCCACGAGGCACAGGACCCGGCCCTGGAGGAGCAGGATGAGAAGGTGAGGATTTTGAGGGGAAGGTGAGGAGCAGGAGGGGAAGGTGAGGAGCAGGGTGAGAAGGTGAGGAGCACTCACCTCTCCTCACCTATCCATATGTCTGTCCCTTGCTCTGGCTCTCCTGGCATTGTGAAGGAGCTGAGCTGCTCCTCATGGTTTTTGGGCTTTGTGCCAAATGGCACAGCTCAGGGAGCCTGTTGGTTTCCCAAAGCCCTGCAGCAATCCCTGTGCACGTCCTGTTGCCAGCACAGCCACAACTGGGGCTCAGAGGAGTCCCAGGATCCAGGGCAGTCAACACCTCCCACTCAGCTGAGCTGTACCTGAGCTCCCAGCTCTGCTGTGGGGAGTTGGTATCTCTGGGCCTCATCTCTCCCTCCCAGCCTGGCGTGTGCCAGGCAAACTGGAGGGTGGGAAGAAACACTCCACCCCCCACCCACATCAAAATGGTCTTACCTTTGCTTTGCAACGAGTCCAGCTCTCCTGGCAGGGAGAATGTGGCTTTCTGGGTTCTGCTGATAAAGCATTGATTGTCCCCAGGGTCAGGGGGAGGAAGGAGCAGCTGTGTGCTCCCTCCAGCTCTGACTGTCCTTTGTTTGTGTGCAGGAGGAGCAGGACCAGGATCAGCCAGGAGTGGAGGTAAATGTTTGTCTGCAGCTCCATTAGTGTGGAGGCCAGGGCTGTGTTCCCGTGGGAGCCCTCCAGGAGCCTCTCTGGGCTGTTTGAACCCAGCTTCATTGTATTTTCTAAAAATAACCTCCTTTTCTTCCTGCCCTGCTCATCTCCACAGCCTCCATTAAACCAGAGCTGGCTCCATGGATGTTTGTCCCTTATTTTTGCCTCTGGAGGTGCTGGCACCCCCAGGAGAGGTGGCTCTGGGCTGGAGGATGACACAGTGTGCAGGGCAGGTGGTTCTTTAGTTTGGAAGTTTCTTTACCTCTAAAATTGCTTCCAATTTTTCTGTAATTACAGGCTGTGGGCGTTGCCCAAGGTTGGGAATAAGTGAATTCCTTTAAATTCTTTCATGAAGGAGGATAATGGTGTCTGTCAGGGGGGAAGCTGATGGTGACCCTGTAAAGATGTAACAACATTTGGGGGTCCCAAAACTAAGATCCATCCAATGGTGTGATTTCAGTAATCAAAGAGGGTCAGTCATGAATCGTGGCTTGGTGGTTCGATGCCAGTGAAGTGAGTGATCCTGTGATCAATCAGTCATGGAATCACAGAATGGTTTGACTTGGAAGGGACCTCAAAGACCACCTGGTTCCAATGCCTGCCATGGCAGGGACCCTTCAGTCCCCAGTAAGCCCAGCAGGGAGGGGCTGGAGGACACGATCTGGTCCCAGTGAAGCTCTTTACCCCTCAGGACGGTGAAGCCCTACTGGACTCCCTGACTGGGCAGCCCCATCCCGAGGACATCCTGCTCTTTGCTGTCCCCATCTGTGCTCCCTACACAGCCATGACCAACTACAAGTGAGTGGCAGCACTTTTTTGGGGTAGGGTTTGGTGGCAACCTGTGTTTTACTCAGAGAAACCTTTTCTTTGGGCAGGTATAAAGTCAAGCTCACTCCGGGCACCCAAAAGAAGGGCAAAGGTAAGGTCTGAAAGCCCTGAATCCTTTTCCCTGCTCTGCCTGGTGAAGCCAGTGTGGTTTTCCAAGCTGTTTCACTCTTTCCTGTGTTTTTACAGCTGCCAAGATCGCCTTGCACAATTTTATGCAGTCCAAAGAAGCCAGTGCAAGAGAGAAAGACCTGTTCCGCAGCGTGAAGGTGACTCCTTCTGCAGAATTTCTCTTGTGCAAATATAACAGCAGCAGCAAAATGTCCACTTTGAGGGGGAAATGCTGCAAAACTGAGTGTGCTGTTGGTTGTTTTGGGGTTTTTCTACCACTGCTGGGGGACGTCAGAGAGTCCCAGGATGGTTTGGGTTGGAAGGAATCTTAAAGCCCATCCAGCTCCATCCTCAGCCATGGGCAGGGACACCTTCCACTAGACCAGATTGCTCCAAGCCCCATCCAACCTGGCCTTGGACACTTCCAGGGATGGAAATCCACAGCTTCTCTGGGCACCCTGTGCTGCTTAGGCTGGGAAGAGCCATTAGAAATTGAACCTCAGTTTCTGGGCCTTGGGTTTCTGTTTTGTGTCACTCCTGATCTAAAATAACGTATCTGGCAAAAGCAGCATCTTCCAAGAAATCCTCTAGTTTTGGAAGGGGGAATTCCTGTGGCAGGGGCAGGTGCTTGCCCTGGCAGTTCAGGTTGGAGGTGTGTCCTGTGCCCCTCACTGTGGGAAATGTGTCATCCCTGTACTCGGGGCTCAGGAAGGTGCCTGTAAATGCTTTTCTGCCATGTCCCCTTCTCCTCTTCATTGTTTTCTAGGACACCGATTTGTCAAGGAATATTCCTGGTAAGGTGAAAGTGTCTGCACCTCATCTCCTGAACAGGAAGAAGAAGTGATTCTATACTGGGGGTTCTCACCCCCAAACTGGTGCAGTCAGGACCAGCACCTGGAGCTGGGACAGACGGACACAGACCTGCAACTGGTGTTACTGGGACTGAATTGTTTCCACGGGGCAGGGCAGCAAGGGCCACGTCCTGCAGCGTGGTTTAGATGGACTCTGATACCAATAGCATACAAACATGGAAGTAAATTGCTGGCATTTGGTCAGGAATGTCCTCCCAGGCTGTTGGTTCTCTCGTTCCTCACCCCTGGGCAAAGGTACCGGGATCTGGGGCAGCAGAACTCTGTGGTGTTCAGCTCCTTCCTGCCCCAGGCCTCTGGCAGGGGCTGGAGTTTCCAGGAGGGCAGTTTCAGTGCAAAATGCTTCCTTTGAGAAGGCAAAATTTTATTTTCCCCCAGACATTCCCTTGGCTCTGGAGAGAGGGAAGGTGCAGGCCCAGATCCCACCGTCTGCTCCCACCCCAAGCCCAGCTGTGCAGAACTTACCCTGGGGAGGGGAGGAGGAGCAGGGGCTGGGAGTCAGGATAAACCCGTGGGATCTGTCAGGAATTACAGGACAGGGATTGTTCTAGAAGTCCAAGTTTTTAATTGTTTTTTTGAAGGCAGCTTAAAACATGATTCCCCCCTTCCCCATGGCAGCATGGCCCGTTCCTGTCCCCTGTGTCCCCTTGGAGCTGGGGCAGCCAAGGCAGCCCTGATTCCAGAAAGAACCCTCTAACACTCCTTTTTGAGTACTAGAAAGCAAAGCATTCTTTATTTCCAGCACACTGGGTGTGTAGGAATCCTTTCCACAGTAGGCACGCTGAGTTATAGGGGTGCTGTAGTTTTATACTATAACATCTAACGTGACATCACCTGTTACACCCACTTCCCAAACCATCCCTCCCACAGCACCACCCTCACCACACCTCTGACACCTCTCCTGCATCTCAAAAACACCTCTATCTTCCTCATCCTCCTCTTGTCCCTTTCCTGGCCTCAGGCCTTTGGGACAGCACCAGCCTTCTGGAACGGCTTCAGGCTCCTTTGACTGCTTTGCTGGTTGTTATATCTCTTTCTCAGGGCATTTTTACAGGGAGAGGAGCCTTCTTATCTCATTAGAAATTCCTGTCTGTTGAAACACTTCATGAAGCATCTTAGAAAACTGCTACAAAGGCATCATTTCTATATTAGTAAGCTATATAACAGAGGTTTCAGGCTACATTTCCCCCCTTCAGAGACTGAAAAGGATTCCATCCTGTTAAGTTTCTGCTGCTTACATGTAATGTTGAACCCTAAGGACTAACAATAACTACAACACTGAATCATACAGCAGGTTAACCTGCAGACACAACTGATGAGTGCAGTTATTATGAACAGCTGTTTTATCCTGGTCCAGTTTGATAGCCACAAAGTAAGTTTATGACAGGTATTTTCAGCACCCTAAAGAGGACTGTATGACTTTTATGATATGAAGTGACTGCTAGTTACAAACTCATAGGTACATGCTCACTGATGTAACAGTGGCTGCTACAGCCCCCAGACACCCAGGTCACTCTTGACTAATGCTGCCCCATCACTTTGAGGAGTCAGTTTGCTGTGATTCTGACAATTCCCACATCATCTCCTGGCTTAAACATTGTATCCCAACCCTCCAGAGTCAAAACTCGATTGCAATCGTCGACCTAATCCTCATTAGCCACTGTCCCCCCCTACCCCATGAGTCTCAAGGATGGGGTATGGAAAAGTTCTTCCATTCTGTTCACTCATCAATATCTCAGAAACTCCAGAACATTCATACAAAATCCAGACACTGAGCCCCAGCAGGAAAAACTTCCCCATTTCAACACAGAAAGCATGGAATATCCCTGACATGTCCCTTACAACTTTCCTTGTGTGTATTTCCAAAGGCTGCACATTCTTTGGCATCTTAAACTCAGGTGAACAGTCCCAAAAATTTATTTACTCATAAGATGAAACTTACAGCACATGAATAAACAAACCTATCCTGGTCTGGGATCCCTGCAAACCCTCTGTGATCCCACCTGCTTTTCCTGACACTTTTCCTCACACAGACCCTGTCTGCCAGTATTTATTACTGAGGAAGCTGAGGGTGATGTGGGGTGGGTTTTGAGCCTCCCATGGCAAGGAAGAACCACTGTTCTGCTGGAATCATGGATTGCAAGGCCAGCTGGGTACCGTCTCCATCATCCACAGACTTCCCTGAACTCAGGAGAAACACCATCAGCCTGGATTTTACTGCCAGGTATGTAAAATCTGCACTTTATATCTTGTCGAAATATCAGCATAGAACTACAAACCAGTTTGGATTGGAAGAGACCTTAAAGACCATCTCGTTCAACCCTCTGCCATGGGCAGGAACACATTCCACCACTATCCTTGTTTGCTCCAAGCCCCATCCAACCTGGCCTGGAACACTTCCAGGGATCCAGAGGCAGCCACAGCTTCTCTGGGCAACCTGTGCCAGGGCCTCACCATAAATATGTTACACTGCTGCTTCCCCTTTGTTTTATCCCGTGGCGTCAGCATCTCCCAGCCTGCAGAGCCCTCAGCTGGCAAGTTTATCTCCCTAGGAAGATACTCCTAAACCAGGAGCATTTAGGATGCTCCTGAATGGAGTCACTTCAAGCTCCCCTGTGATGATCGACCCAGACCAGGCCTCTCATTGCAGCAGCACATTCCCCCCACTCCCAGCTGGCACAGGTTTTTGGCAGGATTCTTGTCTGCCTTCCATGCCCTTCTGGCAGAGCTTAACCAGTGTGCTGCCCTCCCAGATCTCCTGGCAGGGAGCAGACAAAACAGACCCCAAATCCACATGGAGCTGACTCAACCCCTTCGCTACAGCAGGCTGGACAGGCTGAAGCCCTCTCTCCAGCACGGCTGCACATCCCAGCTCCAATATCCCTCCTGCAGCTGCTGCTGCACAAGGCAAGGGAGAGCAGAACACCAATGGGGCACACAGGTTTCCTTCAGGTGATCCAGAACAATCCAAGAATCATTAAGGTTGTAAAAGCCCACCATGATCATGAAATCCAGCTGTTCCCCCAGCACTGCCAAGGCCACCACTGACTCATGTCCCCAAGTGCCACATCCACATGGCTTT
>NW_020884947.1:0-121438 GCF_003945725.1 Corapipo altera
CAAAGGCCATGCCCCACCTTCTCCAAGGCTTTTGGCATCTTCTCTCTCTCCTCCCCCACCCTCGCTGACCCCAGGAGGCCTTGCGCATGTCTGCAAACATCTTCTCTCTCGGCATAACAGGGAGAGAGTTCGCACACACTTCTCCCTGCAACTTACTCGGAAATGCAGAAGGAAGGGAAAAAGAAACATCCAACCCATTGGAGAAGGCATTTTGCAGTCTTGCAAAGGGAAATCGAGGTCTAGCTTTCGGTCACAAAGTCTTCCAAAATTGTACCTATCCCTACAGAGCCAACCCCCCTCTGGCTGAAGAACCTTTTTCTAATGCCCAAGCCATGCCTTCCCTGACAGAACTGGAGGTCATTTCCTGGTCTCCTGTCACTGCTCAGCCCAGGGAAAAGAGCAGTGCCTGCCCCTCCTCTTCCCCTCAGGAGGAAGCTGGAACTGCAAGGATGTGTCCCCTGAGTCTCCTCCAGGCTGAACAGACCAAGTGCCCTGGGCCGCTTCTCCTACGGCTTCCCCTCAAGGCCCTTCACCACCCTCATTGCCCTGCTTGGGACGCTCTCCAAGAGCTCGATATCTTCCTTCCCTTGCTGTGCCCAAAGCTGCCCACAATATTCCAGGGCAGGCCGCAGCAGTGCAGAGCAGAGCAGGACAATCCCCTCCCTTGGCCAGCTGGTGATCCCACAAGCCCATGAGCTCCGAATAGGCTGTTTCCTTCACCATGGGGATTCACTCAGCTGAAGCAGCCCTGTGAACTCACAGCTAGCCTCAAATTTCTGGGCAGTGAAGGAACTGAAACTTTCTAACTCTGTTACCATTAAGGATTTTAACGTAAGAACTCAGATCATTAAAGGCAGAAAACAAAGTAAACTCAAATGTGTTACCTTTAAGAAATCTTACGGTATCAGGTAGCTTCAGATCATGAATATCTGGGATCATTAATAATATAAAGAAGGAAATACCTCATTTAATTAGTAGCAAAGAACTTGGAAGATTGAAAAAGACATGGGTGAATGAACAGAAGGAAAGCATCAGTGATCTAAGTTTCTGATAAGCAAATCAGTGGATTTCTTGTCAGTGGAAAGACGGAAAACTAGATACCACAGGTCTTCAAAACAAAAAAGATCAAACCATCAAGCTGGGTTGTAGCTATGGATATATCAGAGCTAGAGTGTTTCTTGAGCCACTTTTGTGACCAACAACCTCCTGCTGACAGTTTTGACCAAGAGGTTCTGGTACCCAAGGTTCTGGCCTTCTCAAGCCACCCCGTCCCATCCACTGCCCTTCTGGTTTGGTGGGAGTTGCCAGGAAGGTGCCTTTCCCAGGTACGGATTATTTTTTTCCCCTTCTTGTAAGATCTGCTTCATAGATTTGAATGGCAAATGCTGGCACAGCCTTGAGACTCAAGATCTCCTGACACCACCAGGTCAACATCCACCCTCTCCACCCTCCCCTGCACTTGCTGGGTGGGCCCTGGGTCCACCCAGCTTTCCAAGTGGCCAGGTTGTTGCACCGCAGAGGGAGGCGAGAGAGTTAATAATTAATTGCTAGAACAAAATGCCAGACCCTGAGGTGAGGTTTTAGTGTCTGGGAAAGATCAATACACGGGATTAACTTTGGAAACATCAGAAAGGGCTGGTGGTGAACACAGCTCTGCAGTGTTCTGAATAGCACTGGCCAGAGAGGGGACAACGAAGGCTGGAGGACCCCGAATGCCTAAATTCCCAATGCCTTCAGCCCTCGTACCTCTGTGCCTTCTTTAGTGTCCCCCTTGAAACATTTCTGTCTGCATCCCCATCCTTCCCACCACCTCTCTGCACATTACCCATAACCCCAATGGTCCCTGTCCCCCTTTTTAGGGCTGTGAGTCAACACATGCTGAGGATATCACAGATGTACAGCTTATTCACCTGCTTCTGATTTGGCCCTCGCTGCTTTTCATGAATGAAAATGCCAAAACCCAGGTCTTTCCACCCCTTTGTCAGAGCTGTCTGAAATCACTTCCTAGCCCTAAAATGTGCCAGGGCTGGGGGACAGGCCAGGGCTTGCGAAGGCTGTTTTTGAAGACAAAACAGGCTTAAAAAAAAAAAAGAAAGACATGATGAGGATCTGATACTGGCTTAATGCAGGGCTTAAATGCCAGCACTGAGTTAGGACACAACATCAGTGGTGCTTTGCAGAGGTTGGCGCTGGAATAAAGACCTCCACAACTTTTCTGGGCGCAGCTGGTAAGGTGATTTTATTATAAAAGTAGCGGGGCAACTGAACAGCTTAAAGGGAGGAACAAAAGGGCACAAAAAAGCACTACACAAAATGGCTCCAGCCTTAAATAACATGGGTAAGGAAGGCACTAGAACAGAAGATAGGGGCTGAACATAACCTTATATGGTACTGTGTCAAGTATCAACCAATAAACAGACAGAACATACATACAATACAACACAATACAAAAACTTATATGCAAAATCTACGATTTCCTTATTAATAACACATTTTTATACCACCACAGTGCTTAGCAGAGAAGAGGAAGGGGAGGCTAGAGGGGAGGAAAGTGCCTTTCGAAAGAGCTCTCTGTTCCCACTGTCCCGCTGCCAGGCTGGATCCTGACACAAGTAGCTGCATTAACTTTTGTACCATATAATATATTTATTATTCAAGAATACTCTTCCAGACATGCCTATGGCAGTATTCACTCTGCTAAACCTGTGTGCAATAAGCAGAGAGTTGATCAGATCCAGCCCAAACCCATCACCCTGGTTTGCAAGCAGCGTGTGCCGACCGAGCGGAGCAAAGGGTAGGAGGGCACAGCGAGAGTCATTCCTTCTCTTCCCCTACGTGGGTACATGTGTGCAGGACAGCAATAAAAAATAAAAGTAAGTGTACCCAGTAATGAAGAAGTTAATTGCAGCAATCCCTTTGCAGAGCAAGAATAACTATTCATGCAAATAATCTCCCTGAAATTTGCCTGAACACCTGCCAGCTCAACTGCTTTGACACTGTGCAATGAGATGGTTACATTTGTGGTGCCTTTGCAAGGCTGGGAATGAGCAGTTGGGAAGCACCCAAGACCTACGTCCTCACGGCACTGCACATCTTTACATCCAGCTTGACTAAGGGGCAAAGAAGAAATTTCCTTGGAGATACTAATGCTGTGGCTTTTCTGGCTCTTCCAAGGATGGAAAACCAAAGCCTTGCATTGGAAAACACACATCTGAGTGATGGAAAGCTATGGGAAGTGTGATTTATGACAAGGTTTAAATGTTGCAGCTGGGAAGTTTGGCTGCAGGTGGAGAGATAAAAATCACACAGAAGTATTTTTGTATTTTTCTCAAACACTTATTTGGCTGAGAATTCAGAACCACCACAGTGCTGGGGTAAACAAATTAATTATTGGCTATCTATTAGGAAAGACTTCTTCTCTGGTGTATCTGCATTCAGTGGAGAAACACACACCTGAAACATCATGCAAAATTTGACCTGGGAAATTCTGTCTTCCTCTCCCAAATCTGACTTTGATGTGAAATGCCAGACAGAGGGGGATGGGTGCATCATGGCAGCAACCTCTCCCTTCCCCTGCAGCTTGTTCACCCTCTGGCCTAAGCTCAAGCTCCGGGTGAATGATTTCCCAGATTCCCCTGCCTTTCCCACAGAGACTTTTTAATAGCTGCTGAGCACACGGAACTTGATCCTTGCCCTTTGAACATCCTCCACGGCTCTCACCCAGGCACTTCATGCTTTGCCTTCGGAGGACATTGGCAAGAAACAGCTTTAACCACACAAAAGGAAATGATTGCACACCCAGTAGCCATTGAACCATGGAAATCCTTTCCACGAGATACATTAGTGATGAAAAGTCTAAAGGTGTTTAAGAAGAGATTAGGCCAGCTCATAGAGGACAGGGTCCTCAGGAGCTCCAGGGCACACGGGCTTCTTCACAGCCTCTGCTTCAGGAAACCCTTACATCACTTATTGACAAGGTCTGAGAATTAATAACAGAGAGAGGATCACCCTCTACCTGCCCTGTTTTTGAATGGCACTGTTGGAGAGTGATATGGTTTGAAGCTGGCTCCCTGCCAAGTCTCCAAACCTTACCACAAGAGTTTCCCCCCCCCCCAAAAAACCTCAGGGAGAAGACGGAGAAATAACAACCAAGAAAACCTGAAATGAGAGAGAGACAGCTAAGGTGATATATATAAATATATTTACACTTATATTACAATTATATACTATTAAAATATATACAATTTCACAGGGGAAAGGGAAGGGGAAGGCAAAGGGAACAAAACCAAAATAATATATATATATCTCCCAATCAGTAGCCCAAGATCTAGTAACTAAAGAGTTAGCAAAGAAATATCCCACCACTCTCCTTGGGACAACCGAGAGTCACTCCGGGAAGATCGCTGGCAACCTCCGCCTCCCAAGGTCGACAAGGCCTTACCAGGCCTCGCTCCCCAACAGGGCAGACTCAACAGCAGGGAACCTGCACCTCCAAGTTGCCGGAAGGAAAGAGAGCGAAGGCCTCTCCTCCTTTCTTCTTATAGTCTGGTTTACGTAAAAATCGTAGGGAATACTGGGTAGATCTGGACCCTTCCTTGGTTACAAACTGGTCACCAAGGAAGGCCCAGACCAAACTACCACAGAGAGTTATACTGAGCTATGGACGTTTTTGACTTGAAGCAGTGTAGGTGCTTTTTTTGGGGTCACCAGATCAAACCTTTGTGCCTGAGCCTGTCACATGTGACTATTTGAACCCACAGTGAGGAGATATCAGGACAATTTTATGGTGGTGTTTTACTGCTTGGTTAACCAGTTCAGGGCAATACCAACCACCCAACAAGCACTAAAAAAGATTACCAGTTTATAACACTGATCCTCTGCACTACAGTGATGTGAGGGAGCTGCTCCTGCCACACCCTGTCCAAACCAAATGCAGTCCCTGCCTATTGCAACACCAAAAAAAACCCAAACCCTTTTAAGTTAAGAGGTTGTTTCAGTATTTTCTTTCTTTAACTTTTTTTTTAATCATCTTTGGCTGTTGTCATGGGCAGTGTTGAAATGCAAGGAACCATATCTTTGCTCTATGGTTTTCCTTCCCAAATTGCTCCAGCTCTGGGGAAAGGTGAATTTTCAGAAGGATGTCTCTGTGCTGTGATGCTCTGCTTTGGTCTGCCTTTCTGACTCTGGGGGACATGACCAGAGAGTTACAGGCCAATACTGAGGCTGCTGACCCTGTGGTAGCTGGCAACACCTCTAGCATGAAACATGTAGACCAAACCCAGCCAGGCTGGAGTCTAAGGCAGCATGGTGGGAAAAGATGTTTTCAAATTCAGCTGATTTCACCCCCAGCACAGCCAGGCTTAACAAAACCATAAACTTAGGTCAAGACCATCTGACATCTAGCCATAAAAAATGATGAACTGATGACTGAATGAATTATTTTGCTCTTTCATCCTATCTAGACTCTGATCTATGTTAACTAACCAGTTGGTACAACTTTTCAAAACTGATTTTAAATGGACCTAATTAAAGCAGTAAGACCACATAATGGAGATGTGCTTAGCCCAGTTTAACCCTTCCTTAAGTAAATTACACTAGAATTCAGTAATTTGCAGGCAGAAGCTAAAACAATTTAAGATTAAGTACCCTTGTGGTGCAGGTGTGCACTGCATTGGACTAATGCAGGTA
Organism: Corapipo altera; assembly: GCF_003945725.1. Taxonomy (NCBI): domain Eukaryota; kingdom Metazoa; phylum Chordata; class Aves; order Passeriformes; family Pipridae; genus Corapipo; species Corapipo altera. Next base: position 5,689 of record NW_020884947.1, read on the forward strand.
TGTCAGCTTTTTTATCATTATAAGCAATTTGCCATCCCTGACTAGTAATTGCTGTTCTTAAAGATAATCAGTAAGACAAAATAATCTGTACACAACAGTGAGTGGGCTGGATGGGTTAGTGCTCTCCAAACCTCTAAGACTTCATTAATTAGGAGTTGAGTACATTTCCTGAGGGATGGATCTGAGTTTTGCAAGATGAAGTTAAAGGGACAGAAAAATTCTTGATGGGTCGCTCTACCTCTCTGAAAATGGCAATTTCATCACTCACTGCCTCTTGGTTCCTTTGATGGATTAAATTCTCCTCCAGCTGGTTCATAAAGGCACCACCTCCAGTTTCCTAATGTCCTCTCTCCAGCCAAGTATCATCTCTCACTTCTGAAAAACAGGAAGAGAAATATAAACCCAAATGAGAGGGAGAAGTGGAAAAGCAAGCAAAGATTTATTTATTAGGAGGCCAGGTATATGGAGATGAATCCCCAGGAGAAAGAGAAACAGGCAATGAGTGAGGAGGAGATGGGAGGCAGGCACTGGAGCACTCAAAACAGACACCAAACAGACAACCATCTGCTGCTGGTCTTGGCAGGAAAGCACTTGGGCAGATAACCATGGCCAGCACAAGCCTGCAGATCATGCTCATAGTTACAAATCAGTGGTAGAACATCATCAGAGGCAGAAAGGAAACCTCATCCCTGTGAAACCAGGTGGGAAGAGGTGATCTGGGGGACAGAATTAAGGGAGGATAAGAGTGAGCAGAGCCTTTTACAGACTGCAGCACTGCTGGGGAGATGAGGATATGTGTCGGTTTGTGCTGCTATCAGAAGCAGTGCCAGGTCACTACACAGTCAGTTGAACGAGGTCCTGCCACAGAGAATACAGGTTCTCTGTAGGTGAAGGATTTTTGTTCATGAACAGTGTGAACTGAGGGACAAGGAGGTGGCAGCAAATCACTCTGCTGCTGTGATAGTCCCAGAAATGCAGCCTGGGAAAGGGGGATTTAAGGAGCAAGGTAGTCCCTGCAAGACTGGTTGCTCAACACACCTGGTTGACAGCCAAAGCATGGAAGGATAAAGTAAACACTTTCTGCCTGACCTACATGCTGCATTCATTGTACAGCCTGACAGGCTGAAGGCCACCAGAAGGCAGAAAGCTGCTGGAACTGGGGCCAGACTCGCACGGTGGTCTGTGCAGAGCAGAGCCCGGTGCATTGTGCAGGCTGGGAAGCAGAGTGATTAATGCAGGAGACATGAACATGGCAGTAAAACCAGGGGGATGCTGCCAAGCTGTGAGGAGAAAGTAAATCACATCAGGAAGGTGAGATTTTTTGTTTCAGTTTTGTACTGAGATCTCTGCAGGCATTCTTCCAGTGCCGGCAGAGATGAAAACTGGCTGTAGATAAGTCAAAATGAAACATCAGGGAACTGCGTGTGCCCTGCCTGGCAGGTCTGAACAAAGCAAACTCTTTCCTTAATGATAAAGATAAGGCTTATTCCTGAATTATTTTTAGTATTATTTTCATAGAAGCCACAATAACTGTTGGGGGACAGAAGGAGCCAAGTGTATTTCACAAGGAGCCCCACTGGCCACAGGGATGCCACATCTTGCCCTCAAAATGGGAAACAGAGAAGGATCTGGCCAGCTGTGCTCAGAGCATCAGGCAAAAGCAAGTATAAAACAATGTCAAACTGGTCTCTCAGCTAAGTCTTGTGGTTACAAGTATTTTTGGCACTGATGTTCCCAGCAGACAGCCAGAGAAGCAAGACACTTGTCTATCCCAACTTGCTACAGGATGGCTGGACAAATGTCACTTAAAAGAACGTGTGCAAACACCATTTTTAGTGCGCTACTGATGATAAAGGGTCATAAAACAGAAATGTTTTTTTGTTCTTTTTTTTTTTTTATGACCTTTGTTTAATTGAAAACTACCACAGATTTACTGCAAGACAAACTGTAGTCATTTGAGGTTAAAAATAAAATGAAGTTATTGCTCTCAGGTGCTAAAACAAGAGCTGGACCAACAGCCACCGTCTTTACCCAGCCTATCTGGGAACACACAGGGGTTGTGAAACTGGTGCTCAGAAGCTTCTATGGCCTGTGATTTCTAGGATTTCAAGGCAAAAATCTCTTCATCCCATTTTTATCCCCACACATGAGGAATGCTAAACCATGTTATTTGCAAAGACAGAAAGCACTGAGTTGGATTAGGTTCCATCTTCACCTGACCTTTTAGAATCATTTCCTCTCTATTAAAAGCTCATTTCTTTGCTAGCGCCAAGTAAAGGTGGCTGGGGCAAGTAAACCAAGCTCTGTCTTCTTGCCATTAATTAAATAGTAGCAATATTGATTGAAAAGAAAGCCAAATGCCTCATCTTCAAACTTACTCTTCATATCTTTCATCAGGAGCAACACAACACCCTCCCCAACACAGCAATCAGAAGTATATAGATATGAATATAACTACTAGAGAATAGAATTGCATTGTCAGCAACATTTATAACTTGAATTTGATTTAAATAGCTATGGCTATTCTGTGTGGTTTGCAAACCAGTGACTCCCTATGAACTCAGATTAATTTTTACACCTCTGCTTGCTGCTGCTGCCGAAGAAAAACAGCGATGAGGTGATTCATCACCACTCTTGTGCGTGAGACATCCGAAACATCACATTTTTTCATCTCCAGTTCTGCAGATCTCTATTATTTTCCATTAGAGGCTGTAGTGACTAAGTAAATGAGCTTTATTTTTAGTTTTCCACTCTAGTGTTTTAATACTCTTCAATCTTGCTTAAGGCTTAAGGCAAGGCCTGTGTATCTGTTTGCCTGACGTTTATCTGACATTTGACGCTGGTTTCCCCTGAGGTTCATCTGACCCAGCCTCCAGGCCTCCCACAGCGATGTGGATACTTGAGCCAGACACTCTGGGCTTCCTTGGGCAGCAGAGAAATAGGCACATTTAAGATTGGATTCACCCTCCTTCATGTAGCAAGGGTGAGAAGACCTATAAGTAGGACCCCCACAGTCATAAGTGATTGCATTAAACATCTCCTAAAATCAAGGGGGACATTTGCAATGAATTTTATAGTGTCTTTTCATTACTAGCTATGGAAGACACATTTGTCAATATAACCACAGCAAGTGCAGCTATCGCTGGGAGAAGTTACTCCAGCAAACGCTCTGGGAAAATCATCCCCCCAATCTTTCACTCAAAATAAAAGTCACAGAAAACATCTTTTCATTACCCATCTTTTCATTTAAAGACCGAGCCTGTCCCCTGTTCACAGCAGTGGTGAATGTCCTTAGTGCTTGCAGTTCATTATGGAACAGAAAACTAGCATAATAAGCAAATGCTGGATTTCCTCTGAAGCCACTTCACCCTTGTACCTGTTAATGCACTGCTTTTGCTCTAATGCTTTTAAACTAGTAAACTTCAGAGCAGTAAGTATTTAACAGTGACAAAAGTGCATTTCCATTTTGGGGAGGGAAATAAATTATAATGATTGAGGATGTTTATACTAAAATATTTGTGGCTTTTGCTGGATAGGACGCCTTTGTGAAAGAAAACCTCATGCAAACAGGAAAGTTCAACCCCTAATTAAAGCAGTTATAATCTTTACAAGGGATTACAACACCAAAGTCCTACTGACAAAGCTTGCTGCCTGTTGCCTTGCTTTTAGTGGTGCCAGAAAACCTCCTGACAAGTGAATTAAAAAAAAAAACTTCAGGGCTAAGAAAGGGTTCACTGACCTCTAATCAGAGGAGAGAAAAGAAGTCTGTAAAGGGTCATTTAAGCAACCATTCTCTCTTCCACATTAATATTTCCCACAGGTTTTGGAAAGATCTTTCTTTCTGCTACCATTCTCAGCACACAGATTCCTGGTCAGTTAAAGTCTCAGCTCCAAATAAAAAAGGCTTGGGTTGACCTCGGGTTGCATCCCAGAGAAGGAAATGTCTTGGCTCGGCTCAGATTGCCACGAAGGGAGCGCTGCAGGCACTGCCAGAGAGATGGGAATTGCTGTTTGGATAGAAGGGATAGTGGGCAAGAAGGGAATATGTCAGGGAGACAGCAATGCTGATGGAGAGGATGATATTGCAGTGCTGCTGGAGGGAAAGGAAAAGCCAGTAAAAGCCCTGGTCCCTCTCTCAGCCCTGGTGCTGCCTTTGTGGTACATTACAAGAGACTCTGTGACATCCTCTTCTATCTGCAAGGCAGAGAGCTCTCAGCAAAAGGCAATGTGACCTGCTGCCACATTCACATGCTCCCACGGTATGTCTGTCCATCCCAAGTGTTCACCATGCTCCAGTAGAACTAGTGTCCTGTAGCTGTCAGCTCATGGAGATCACGTGTGTTACTATGTTAGACTTAAAAATAATATTCAAGCAAGGTGAATGATAGCTTTTTTTGATAATAAACAATGCAAAAATAACAAAATATGTTTCTGTTTGTGTTTTAAAACAGAGCGTGCTTCCCACAATTTATTTGGTGGTTTCTCACTCAGCACACCTCTTGAAAGCAAAGACTAAATGTGCAGTATGTCCTCTTGGTCTGGCCACAGAGCTGTATTTGTACTGCTGGGTCACTGAGGAAACATCTAAACACCCAGGAGCTCACAGCCTTTAGCCTCTGTTTCTCAGCAGCAAACCTTGCAGCAGAGTGTTCAGAAACAACATGCATTCCAAAGATGCGGTTTTTTTCCCCCAAACAGAAATAAAAACAAAAAAGAAACAAAAATAGAAAGAATAGGCAATGCAAATTTTAAGTCAAAGTAAAGACATACACAACACACTGAGCATCCAAAGCATGGAGAAGGTCCAAAGATGCCTCCAAGTAATCCTCCAACTGAGTTTTCAGGTTACGTGCTTTTGCAGGAAGAATTTTCTATGAATCTATTACAGCATCAAAACCACATTAATTCTGCTTCTAATCTAAAATGCCACATCTTAAGCAAGTCATTTGGCAGCAGTGGGAAGGGTAGAACTGGCATGTGTTGGCTCAAGGCCCTTGGTTTTGAACTGGCTTGCCAGCCTAGCTGGAAAATAACGCTCTCCTCTCTCTTCAGAGATGATTTATCCTGGCACAGGTGCCTCTTTTGTTCTCTGGCACAACTCCAGTGTTATTAGGGAGTGAGTGTGATTTAACATTTGTACATTTCTAGGAAGAGCAGCTTTATTTCTGCTGTCAGGATAAGGCATCTTCCACATGCAGGAAGCGTTGGTGGTCTCACTGCAGCGGAGAGGCTGGCAGGTGAGTCCACTCTCTCTCTGAAGGGGGGATCCTAGAAGCACTGCTGAGACCTCAACTCTAAATACACATCCTGCCTCCTGCCTCTGTATTATTAGGGCAAGACATGGGCACCTACTGGTCCTTGTTGTAACATCTTCCCAGATTTAGGAAGGAAACTCTTTTCCCCCGAGCTGTTGAAGCAAAATAATCCAATTTAGCAATGATTTGGAGTGGTCTGTTTTGATGAGTACTCTTTAAAAGAAAACCTGATTCTGAGAATGGGGAAAAGAAAGAAATGGTTTGGAGCTGCACAGAAGATGCTCCTGTCATGAGTGACCTACACATCTGACTGTATGATGGGAGACAGAAGCACACAGATATCATGTGTGGTGGGCCCTGCTGGGCTTGGCACAGGTGGGGGAACAGAGACATTTGCTGGGGTAAATTTTTGAGAAAACAGCCTTCTTTCTGGAGAAGAGAGATCAGTTATGGGATTTCTATGCTCGGTATATGAGATGTGTCAACACTGCTCAGTGCAGCATCAATAACCTCATGTACCCAGAGTCTGTGTCCTTCCCCTCTGAGCACCAGTGAGCAGCCTCCTGTCTCCATGGTATGAAAACAGGACTGTTTTGATCTGTCCCTCACACAGCCTCCAACTTGCCTGTTCTTTTTCGAGACTTTTATTTGTTTTGTCCTGCTCAGATTCCTATTATGGCACAGTAAAACTGTGTGCTGCAGAGATCATGCTTTATTTAATTTATTATGCTTTTCTGAGAAGTAAAAGAAACTCTTCAATAACAGATCCTTGGCAGATCCTGAAAACCCTGCATAAACTCTTGACACGGTCAGGCACTATTTATTCACAACATAACACAAAGCAGGACCCTGTCTGCCTGTGGCACATTGTCAAAATATGCTCTTCACGCTTCCTGGAGCTGAGAAAAGCCTTGATGGGTTCTGGTAATTGCTCTTGCATCTGTCAGGCAATGCTAAATCAGCCCTTTCCTCTTCCTCATTACTCCTTTGGGCTTACAGAAAGCAGAGAAAATGCAACATATGTCAATACAAACAGACATAGTTGGGTGTGTCTGGTTGGTTGGAGGTCCATGATCACTCTTAAAGGTCTCACACAAGCAAAATTTCCCCTCTTCCCAAAGCAAAGGCACACACTTTCATCTTGTGGCAGCTCCTGGGACCTGCCCTGTAGATGTTACTGCAGCTCAGTTATGCATTTTTATGTTATGCCCAGTCTCACTTTGGACCCTGGGAAAAGAGTGGACCCTGTCCTCCTGGAGCATGTTTCTGGGCACCTGATGGAGAAGGTGATGGGGAAGAGGTTTGGATTTAATAAGGGTAAACTGTGCCTGATCAACTTGACTCCTTTCTGTGATAAAGTGACTGGATTTCTGGATGAGGGGAGAACAACAGATGCCACTCTGAATTTAGCAAGCTTTCAACAGTGTCTCCAACAATGTTCTTGTATCCAAGTTAGGATGTTATGGTCTAGAGGGGTGGGCATAGAGATGGGTACAAACCTGGTTGGATGATCAAGCTCAGGGATCAGTTAATGGGGTGCAGTCCTCCAGGCAGTACTGCAGGGGTCTGTCTGGGACCCGTCCTGTTTAACGTCTTTATCCATGATCTGGAAGAGGTGATAAGAGTGCACTCCCACTAAGCCTGCAGCTGACACCAGGTTGGGAGGACAAGTCCACATGCTGAGGGCAGGGCTACCACTCAGAGGGACCTACAGAAGCTGGAGGAATGGCATGACAGAAATCTTATGCAATTCAACAAGGACAGATGGAAAGCCCTGGACTGTGGGAGGAAGAGCTCCTGGCAACAGTACAGGATGGGTAATGACTGGGTGGGGAGCAGCTCTGCTGAGAAGGACACGGGGTCATGAAAAACAGCAAGGTGCACATGAGCCAACAGTGTGCCCTGGAAGTAAAGAAGGCCAAAAAGCAGCCTGGGCCTTGGCTGTATTAACAAGATCATAGGCAATACACTGACTATCCCTCTACCTAGAGATCTAAATGAGACATTTGGAGGGGGCACCAAGATGGTTGGGGCTTACAACACATGCCCCATAAGGAGAGACTGAGGAGACTGGAAACTCGTCCAGCCTGAAGTAGAGACTCCTAGGAGATCTGATTGCAGCTCTCCAGTACCAGATTATCAAGAAGACAAAGCCAGGCTCCTCACTGGGGTCCGTGGTGGAGAATGTAGAAACAAGAGGCATCAGTTGAAACACAAGAGGTTCTGATCAGATATATGGAAAAACTTTTTCTCTGTGGCAACATTGAAGCAGTGGAGCAGCTTGCCCGGGGGAGGTTGTGCAAACTCCATCCTTGGAGATTTTCAAGCCCCAACTGGATAACATCTTGAGCAACTTGGTCTGACCTCAGAGCTGACCCTGCTTTGAGGAGGAGATTGGAGATGAGACCTCCTGAAATCCATTCTAACCCAAATTATCATATCATTGTAATGTATGTAATTTATCTGCAGAGTGATTTACCTACAAATGGAAAGTTTGCTTAAGTGATAAAGACTGGCACAAAAAAGAGTGTGTGTGGTCTGTGGTGTGCACATATCTCCCATTCAACAATTCTTTTTTTAGGTCCCTGCTTCAAACATATCAAAGGTTACAGCAGATATGCTAAGTAAACAGGTTGATCAAAACCACAGTGTTGAAATTTAAATCAGCAGGTTTAAATCCTTATATATGTTGCTCTGAAGAAATCTACTCATTTGCCTAATCAAAACTCAGGAACAAAGTGACTAATTGTATCAGTGATTTTTAGTGAATATTAATGATAACTGTTACAGGAACTGTACAGGAATTAGTAACGTTCTAGAAGAAAAGAGACAAAGTTCACTCAAGTTCAAAAGAAAGCTTGCTAAACAAATCTACAGACTGTGCCTTTTGCTTGATGTTTTAGATTGGTTCAGCTTTTATTTTAACCTGGACATTTACAGGAATGGATGGAGCAAGGGAGAAAGAAGGATGAGAAAGAAGCCAGAACAGTCTTCCGTTTGGCACAGGTTGATGTGATAGTATTTAATATTTCTGAGAGTGACAGACCAGAGACAGTCTTGTGGCCAAGGTACATCTCCTGGCCAGCTAAGCCACAGAGGAAGAGCTGTGACAACATCCCAAGGCTGTTTGTCACAGCGGGCTGGATGCTTTTCTCCTCTCAGACTTCTTCACTCCATGTGCTCTTAAGATATCTACAACCTCATAAAATGATTTAAAGTTATACTTGCTCTCTGTTACTAATGCTTTGTGGCATTAGCTAATTGCTTAATTGAGCATTTAAAAAAGCATTAATGTATTTTACTCTGAAAATTTATTATTAATATATACATTACAATCTCTGCTGTTCAGGCTTTGTACAATTACTAATAGACTTAAAACACTATGAAGTGCACGAAAATATTTTTTTCTAGGGAAAAGAAACTCAAAAGGACACAAATCATACCTGGTCTATCATCATTATAAATTATGTATTTGTAGTGATTTTTCTTTACTCCAACAGTCCTTAGCCTGTCTGCACCAGTTAAAATGGGAAGTATGAATATTTCTATTCTGTTTCCCATTAATTCACGAAGCCAACTTAGATGGTAGAAGAAAACCCAAACAAACTGCTTTGCATCCACCCCTTTAGACCACTGACTTCTCCACCATACAATGTATTGTTTTTCTCCAGAGCAGCACACTACTTATAATATCACTCCTTCCATCTAGGTTGTATTTAGGATTGCACTGACCCGCTGCATTCCCCTGGGAGTGAGAAAGGCACTGCACCTACAAGCTTTAATTTGTTTTTAATGCTTCCAGGAAGAACACATTAAAGATTTTAATGAGTTTTTTTTTTTTCCAAAACTGTAGGCAGTGCCAAAAATGCATGCAGGCTTAATCATAGTACTAAGGTACATGAAACAGTGAAGAAATTAGGGCAAAGACAACAAGGAGGTGCCTGCACACTCTTAATCACCTGAAATGTTTTGTGGAGATTATAACAGCTGGATGATGTGGGTGGTGTTGGGAGGTAAAAATAATCATGAGTATATGAAAACTGATACTGGGTTGGTTGAAAGCTTGACCCAGTGCAACAGTTTCTGACGGTGGTTGAGAGGATGTGAATAGGAAAACAGAAAGAACAGGACAAAACACATCCTGTACCACCCCAAAATGCCTTCCCAGCTCCAGTGACTGACAAGTCAGGAACTTGCTGAGTTAGATCAAGAGTCTTTGATGATTCTTCAGTTGCTCTTTAAGACCATGCAAATTTTGGTATCCACTATATCCTGAAGCAAAGACTTCTTCTAGCTTAACTATAGACTGTATGAAGTATTATCTCATCTTGTTTGTTTTGAGCCTTCCAAGTTCTACTTTTCACCTGCTGTACCTCAGTTCTTGTGTCTGATAAGTTAGTGAACAATCTTGATTCTTGGTCCTGATTTGGACCCCTGAAGATTTCACACAGACTGTGATATTATCTCCCTTCCACTGCAGACTGAAGAGACCCAGCTGAGTTGGCCATAACCCATCTGGAAGCCCTCCTACTATTTCTGACAATTCTAATAATTTTAAAAAAATCTTTTCTAGTTCTACCATATTATTTTTGAGGTAGGGATATTAGACTTGCACGGGCACTTAAAGATGCAAGTGCAACAGGAATTTATATAATGGCACTTTTTCTTTTGATCCCTATTTCTCTCTTAATAAATTTTAACAATAATCTTAACCGTTCTCAATTTCCATTTTGATCACTGCTGAGCCCAGAGTTGATGTTTTCCCAGAACCACCTCTCATAACCCCAAGGCCTTTTTCCTCAGTGGTAAAAGTCAACTCAAAGTATCTCAGCATAAATGTAAAGTCAGAATAGTTTTCTTATAAGTTATCTTTTCATATTTATTTGATTTTAATGTCATCTGCCATTTTTCCACTGACTCTATCAGTAACAAATAGTCATTCAGAGTTTTTCTCAGTTAGCCCTACCCTGAATAACTATCATCAGCACATTTTGTAAATCACCACTCACCTCCATTCCTATCAGTTATTTATCCATATTTCACAACCACTAGCAGCCTATTTTTTTACTTCCTATGAGGAGGAATCTTACTGATTACTTTTGGAAATCACCATAGATGGTTAATTGAATCTCCATGAGCTTGTTGACTTCTTCAAAGAAAACTTTTCTGAGACACTAATTTGCTTAAAAAAAGCTATAATGACTTCCTCTAATGTATCATCTTCTCCATGTGTCCACTAAGTATTTTCTGTTCCTTAGCATAATTTCTACTTATTTGTCTAGCAAGGACATGGGCATCCATGTCTACAGCTTCCATAACCTTCTCTGAAATCCTTTAAAAAAATCTAGTGCTGCATGAGCAACTCTCCAGACTCCCCTGATGTCTGGGTAGTTTTAAGTGAGAAGTCAGAGACACCAGTTAGTACCTGAACCACTTCATCTCTGAGCTGCTTGGAAACTCCTGGTCGAACACCATCTGGTCTCAGCAGTTGGCTGCTGCTCACTTTGTTAATGTGTTCCTTCATCTTTTATACTTGCACTTTAATCCAAGACATGTTTTCCCAATTAGTCCCCTTAAAGAAGCTGCCCAGTAGGGGAGTTTACCCACACTCATCCCTCCCATTCACAAACGCAAAAATAAACCTAGCTTTATTCTTCTCCAGATGTTTCTTCTGTATATTAAACAATCTATTTGCCTTACAGAGCAGTCAAACTCCAGCAGGCTCCCTGATTTGTTCCAGGAAAGACTTGCTATTATTTTTTATATCTTTTGCAAGCTGATCCTTAAACCTCCTTCTGGCTCATTATCATGAGGTTACAGTCCCTTCTTTTAGGGCCCTTTTAATGAAACGTGTATTTTGTTTTATATTGCTTCTCTTTTTTGAAAAGGAAGTAGAATACTACTGATTTTCTTTTCCATGGTGCTACAAGAGTGTTGAATCCAAGGATGCCACAGCTACTGCTACAGCGTGGTTCTTTGTTAGTAGTACTATGACACTTTCTAGGACCAAACTAGGGATCCCTTTTCCTCTTCTGTCTTCCCAACTAGCAGTCACAGACAGTTTCTAAAATGTTAGATACAAAAAACCCTACTAAAACTGCAATTTAGTGCAATTAGATATTAAAACTACCCCATCCTCTGACATTTACCCAACTTAATTTGTCTTACTGAAGTCACTTATGATTGTGCTTCCTGTCCCTCAGATTCTTATCTCCCTGCCTTGTTAGCTGGACTGGTGATGCAGTCCTAGCATTGCATTTTTCCTACTTATTTCTGGGACTTCAATCCACTGAGATTCTATCTTATTATTGACAGAATTAACTGCTATTTACCTTTCAGGTAGGAGAGCGGGACTGGATATGAAAATGACAAATATCCATGTGGTTTTGCCTTCATCCTCCATGCAAATTGGGCAAGTCCCACCTTAGACAGACGACTAAAGCCCTTATATACACTGTTGTAGGTATACAATTTATGTCCAACCGCAGGAGAAACTTCACTTCTTTAAACTACTGTGGAAAACAGCCTGTATTTTTAGCAACAGACGCCCAGTTACAAGAGCACTCTGTTGAGTGCTCTTCTCTATGAACTACAGTGGGACTGTCTAAGAAATTCTTCTGTAGTTACAACAGCAGTGTCACTATTCTGTAATGCATTCACCAATCAGAATAAACATTAAAGCATAACACAGTCTAACAAAACCATTAGAGCTGTGCCACAAAAATAATTAGAGAGCAATTTACTTAAATGGAGCATCCTTCTAAAGTGGTGACTTATCTTACCCCAAGCATCAAAGCAGGACTGCTGGAACATGGGAAGTAGCAGTCTGTGATTCAGACCCTTGAAAACTGCAAAATTGATGATTGAAGCTGAAAACTTTATTCTTGTATGGACCTAATTACTCTCAGAGCCAAGATCTCTGAGGTGTCTGAGTCAGCAGTGGCTTGCTCCTATCCAGTGATAAAAACTGAAAGGCATCCAGGGTCCCAGTTTACCTACAGAAGAGACATCTCTGAGAACCCACAAGTTCATATCCACAGATCTCAGAGATGACGGTGGAAATGAACAAACATGTTCTGAAATGCTGCTATTTCTCTTTTCCCCCCCCCCATAAATGCCATTTTTCCCCCTTATAGTGATGTTTTTTCTTAGATTTATCAAGGTTTTATTTCTGATCCACTGAGATCACTCCTGTATTTTTTTTTTTAATGAATATAACACATCTTTGTTGCAGCTGCTCTTCTTCAAGGCTGCTTGCAAAGCCTGGTTGTCTTCTGGCCAAAGCTCAATGTGATAGCCCTGTGACACCCTTGTGCACTCCTGGCTGAACAGTCGAGGTCTTTATTTACATCTTCTGGCTTCATCTGAAAGTCCAAATTAATGAACAGTTGCTTGCAATTAAGGAGAAGGACTAGCATTAAGGGTTAATCCTAAATAAATCTTCTGTCCTTGGTTGTGCCAATGGCTGGAAGAATGGGGCAGGGAACATTTTGTTTCTGGTTTATAGATACTTTCTCTTGAATTGTGCAAAATGTGATCAAGGATTTGCCCTGACTACAACTCGAACCATCAAACAGTTAACAGAACACAGAAGCAATACCTCATCTGCTGTAGAGAACAAGAGATGTAGTTTAGCAGAAGAAACAACCAAGATATGGATAAAAAAAAATAAATCAGTGTTTATCTTGTACAAAATTTGAAAGCATCCAAACCATCCTGTTTCAGGACATGTGCTTATCCGCTCCTGACAGTAAGGGAACATATATACTGGTCAGAAAATCATGGTTGTTTTCTGATCTCCTTGTGCAGGAGTTCTTCTGATGGGAAAGCAATGTGGACCTCTACCACATCACCCCATTTTAATTGGGAATGACAGCGCAGGGACAGTTGTATCCCACCTTGCCTAAGAGCAAGCATTTCCCCTGCTCTCTCCTGGCATGGACTCTGCAGTGTGTTACGCACTATAATACCAGCCCTAATATTACCAGCTCCTGATGTCTGGAATCACTGATTGTTTTGCATCAACTATCTAGGTGAGGAAGCAGTTTGTAGATACCGCGGCAATAAACCAGATATTTAAAAAAAGTAATAAAAATTTCCTAGATAGTACAGTCTGCAATGACTTAACCCGTGCTCTTGCTTCATCGGTTCTCCCCCAGAGCTGGCGCCCAGGCGTCCTCGCTCTGCTCCAGTGGTTTTCCAGCTCTTTATTTCGTGGTTTAACTTGTGACTTCCATGCCCACGGTCAGGTGGGTTTACAAGGTCGCTTCCCCTCTTTTTCAAGCCGAGCAGCTGCTTATGCAAGTCTACCACTAAATAATTTTTTTCTTTTTTTTTTTTACGCTGTGGTGAGCCTGGTCAGGGAAACGACAGTTCCCTAAAACGGCTGGGGAGAGGCCTGAAAGCCCTCACACCCGAGCTGCTGGGGGTATCCGGCATGATAAAAACAGCTAAACCGCGGTGGTTCTTGTTTGTTTATTTGTTTGTTTGTTTGTTTTTGGAGGGGGTACCCACCTCGTTTCTCCACAGGGGGTGAGTGCGGGCAGCGAGGGGATGACGAGGGGGACAGCAGGGCCATGTGTGTGTGAAAAAAAAAAAATCCACAAACCAAAACAAATCAAAAAAACAAACAAACAAACCCACGACTCATTTAGGGAAAGAAGTGCACACTAAACCAGCGTTCCTTGGGGAACACCCCCCGGCACTGAGGGGGTCTGCGGAACGGGGGGGGGGGGGGGGTTCGGCCCCCTCAGCGCGGGCGGCTCGGCTCCCATTGGCCGCGCGCCGCCACGTGCCGCGCCGCCCCCTCCCCCCCCTTCCCCTCCGCCCCCGCCCGCCCGCCCGCGCGCCGGCCCCGCTACCTGCGGCGGGGCCGCCCCGCGCCCATGAGGAGACACCGGCCCGGGCACGGCGCAGGTACCGCGGGGCTGCCGGCACGGGGGGCACCGGGAAACGGGGAGGGGAGGCGGGAGGATCGGGGTGATCAGTGCATGGGGAGGCCCGGCGCGGGGCCTGCAGTCCGCGGTATGTGCCTCTTCCCCACCACCACCGCAACCCCACCAGCGCCTCCGGGGAAGGCACCGGCGCGCCCGGGCCGGGGGAGGTGGGGCTGCGGGAGTGTTCGGGGCAGATGGGCGATGGGAGCCGTGTTTGTCTTGAAGGGAGGGAGAGGATGTAGCGGCGGCTGTCTTCGGGTGTGCCTCCGGATTAGAATTTATAGGCTTCTGCCTGTCTGCGGGATGCGATAGGCTTTTTGTGGGTGATTTTCTCTCTTCATGCTTGGAGTGATGTGAATGCAAAACAGATACGGCTTCTGCTGTTGCTGCCAAAGCCTTTTTATTTTCTTCGGCACTGCTCACGAAAAAGACTTTCGTTTGGTTTTCTTCCTTCCTTTTTTATTTTTTTTTTTTTTTGTGTGTGTGCTGAGCTTTGCTTATTTATTTATTTACTTATTTTACTTAATTAGGCAAGATCAAAACATGAGGCTGATGGAGGAGGGATGTTTGTTTTGCCTTTCTCTTTAGTTATGGAAATGAATAGGAAATGAATCATAAAATTACTGGATGTAAACTTCTCTCCCTGTGGAAAATGGCTGGCTTTGTCTCTTTCTGGGGAAAAAAGGGTAGATTAAGGTGCATGTTTCTTGTTTTTCCAAAGAAAACTTGTAGAGGATGTTCTTTATGTCTCTGAAGTGGATAGGTGTTTTTAAACGCAGTTTACGATCAGGCTGTCCAGATGCGGTTTAGGAGGGGTGTTTTCCCTACACTGTTATTCCATCTGCTGCAGCAGAGGAGGTTACTATCTCCCTTCTAGATCACATGGCAGGAAATCTTGAGCTGTCTCCCAAGCCCTCTGCTAGCCAGACTGAGGGAATGTCTTAAAAGGTCAAAATGCAGCTGGAGGGTTAGTGCATGAAAGCATTTTAGTGCAATTTCTGCTTCCTCTGGGCTGATGAGAAATGAGCTCATCCCACCTCTGGTTTCCTGGAACTTCTTTGCGTTTAACATCCTCCCTTCCGTGGAGTTTCGTTAAATTGGCCGAGTGATTGACAGGCAGTTAGGGCCAGGATGTAGGAAGACAAATTGCGGTAGTAGAAACTTCCTTTTGTTGAAGAGAACAGGCTAAAAATGTTCAGTTTCATTTGCTTTGCGTACATCAGTTTAGGTGACAGATATCAAATGTGCCAAGACTGCTGTGAAGTTGGAATACTTGGAGGGTAAGTTGTTTTGTTTATATAAGAGAGCCTGTAAAACTTAAGTAGCTCTTGAGTTTTTTGGTAAAGGCTAATGTACTGAATAAGATCCAGACAGTGCTTCAAACTTGTCATGGCATAATTTTCAGGCTACAAGTGAGTCTGAATGAAACCTGCTCAAATATAACAGATTAAAGCATCTTCAGCAGGTGCATCCAGAGCTTCAAAACCACCCAACTCTAATTCGGACATGAGTCTTCCCTGTTACAGGCAGCTCTCATAAAGTTGTTTTTAATTTATTACGGACTTCCTTAAAACTTGTGTAGTCTGTTATTTTCCATTACTCCTATGGGAGGGCTATTGCTTTGCTACTCAGGAATCTTTTGCTCCTAGTCCCTATTTATTTATATCCGCTTTTTCCTGTGTGCTAACATTGTGCTTTTGTTTGAATTGTTTGCTTTTAGCTTTGTTTACATGTTTGGTGTATCTAAGGACAGACTCTCAACCTGTTTTTGCAAAGCTGGACAAGCAAAGCTCTCTGTTATCCTTGGGAGAAGCTCTTCCTTCACCCATCCCATCAGCACTCTCTGCTACCTGTTAGGTCCTGAAGTCTTGGATTCAGAAGTTAAGCATTAAAATTGGTTCCAGCAATGTTCTTTGCTGTATCGTAGTTTCCCTTCCAGCCTTTTCCTCACAGGAGGCTTTTGGCATCTCCTCTTTTGCTTCTGTCGGCTCAAGTGTGATTTTACCATGATCTCTTGGAGTGTTGTTAGATGATACTCTGGTAAAAATGCTGCTGTGCTGTTAGCATTGTTCCATAGTTACCAGTTGTTCAGTGCTATTCTGCTCCATAATTCAGATGTAATATAAAACATCTTGACTGTGTTGAAAAAGGCATGTTTCCTTAGCTCGGTAAAGATTAATGCCATGCCCTGTCTTTTCCGACCATTTCTTTTAGGAAAGATTTATTCCTCAAATTTCCCATGTAAGGGGAAAGACCTAATTTGTTTTGGCTTCCTTGCAGGGGCTCAGAAATATCTTCTGCTTGTGTGCCATGAGCTTGCCCAGCTCGTAGGGGGTGAAGTGCTGATACACTGGGCTCTTTTCCTCCCTTCCTGTCTGTGTGGCTCTTCCCCAAAGTGCTGGAGTGGTGCAGTGCTTCCTCTGGTATGGGTCTGTGGGGAGAAGGATGTGAAACGAGCACGTGAGATGTGCACTGGAGGAGTTTCTGAGAAGCAGCTGCCTACTGTTACACTACAGTTCATCCACCATGTGTGTTTGGCTTCAGCAGATCCTGAGGAGTGGCTGACATCGGGTTCTGAACATCCAGAGCAGGCAGGCCAGTGTTTCTTACATAAGTAGCATGGAAGGGAAAACTGGGATTTCCTGCAGAAGAAAAAGGGATGAGGGGGGCTAAGAAGCTTCCCCTGTAAGAAATAAACTTATCTTTTTAATATCACACTGTTCACGACAGCAGTGCTTTAACTCACCTGTTTCTTCCTGCTCGGCTGCGACACTTGACTTTCTGTTGCTTACTTGGGAATCAGAAAAATTCCAAATCCAGGTACTGGTTTCATCTGTCACGAAGCATCAGCAGCCCTCTTAGGTGTTGAAGCACATCTTGTTGATATTTCTGGTGTTTATTTATTGCATTTTTTTGCTGCTTCTCGCTTCAAAGCACCTGAAAGAGGTTTCACAGAAAAGTCTGGAAAACTTGATAGAGAAGAGGGTGCCAAGCCAGAAGTGAAATTAAGAGAGTATCCCTGTTTTGAACATTGAACTATCGTTTAGAACCTCATTAAGAGTTCTTTTCTTATAACATTATTTTAGCAGGCACTATTAGTGTCTAAAAAGCTTCCTGTGAATGCTGCTGAAAGGAAGTGATGGTGTTTCACTCTGTCTCTAATTAAGCTGATAATTGGTCTGGATTTGAGCTGGGACCATTTTTGTGTGTGTGTTCTATCTGGATGACCCAAGACTAAGAGCAAGTTGTGGCCTTACATGTTTCCTTCCCGAAAGAAAAAACTGGGCAAATAGACACAATTACATAAGGTTGTTAATGATTTCATGAGTTGGTGGTTGATATTGGGAAGAGGGTGTAGGAATGAGCCATTAAACAATTAGAACAAAACACAGATAGAGTGTCTTAAGGCAAGGGAAAAAAAATTATGATGCCTCTAGGGCACTGTTGTTGCTTGCTGCTATTCATGACTGCAGGCAAAATAATTTTCATCTGTCATCCTGTTGGTACTGTGATAAACTGAGAGGATGATTCGAGCTAATTAAAAAGAAAACGGTTTAAGGTCAATATAACCTGGAGAGAGAAAAGAAAAACAAATCGTAAAACTTAATTGGGCCCCTATAAAGATATAAAACAAGTTACCTCCCTTTTACCTTGTGTAAGATTTATAGTGAAGGAATTTTGTTTATCTAACTGGATAATAACACCTTTCTTAAAATTTTATAACTTTGTATAGATAACAAGCAAACATCTGCTGAATGTCTGACTTGACAACATATTATGGATGCTTATAGATAACATCCTTGTTTAAGAAAAACATCTGTTGAATGTCTGACTTACCAATGTGTAATGTTTATGCTTATGTATAATGAATATTCACGAAGTAGCTGGAAATAAATGTAGAACAACTGTCTTCTTTGGGTGTGACAGGCGTTGGGAGTTGTTAAAACCCCTCCCTGATCACCCAGCGCTGAATTTGCTTTTATCATATAATAAATTCTAATTGGAAATCACCCGGCTTTGGGTTTCTATTTCTCACAGTGCCTTTGAGAGTGTCTGTCAGCTGCTCTGAAATTGTCATTTGCTCCTTATTTCACTTTTTGCCAGTTGTGTCCACACACATGGGTACAGTAATAAATTCGTATTTTCTGAGGAGGAAGATCTTAACCAAATGAGCTGCAGATTGTACAGATGACATAGGGTTTTACTTTTTATTGTCTGATTAAAAAGCCTTTTCATTCAAAGTTCATTTTCTAAGACACATTGATTACACTGGTGCATAATGTCCCACTGTAAGTGCTTATAACCATATTATAGGCTAGAGAGTTTTTTGCCATCAAGGATGTATTCTTCAATTAACCAAAACAACTGACTCTGTTCATTAGAACAGGTATCTTGTCAAATGCTTTTTTTATTCAATAGTAATAGGCACTAAGCAAATAATATTCAAGGAAAGTTTCTGAGCTATCTGAATATGTTAGAATACCAACTTAACTATAGGATTTATATTGTTGTAGATGAATAAATAATTGACAGAAGTGTCTAATTTTTAACTTTAGCTTAATTTTTTTTTTCTTTGGCAAGAAGTTGTCAGTCCCTAATCAGCAACAGCTCCCTGGCTTTTGTCTCTTTTATGTCTTGGGATAGGAAGTGGTCGGATGGTGATCAGAAGATTATTTGAGGATAAATATCCAACAGTGAATACATTGCTATAGCTTATAACACAAGAATCACTCATGCTTTAGCATGTTCCTGATAAGTCTCCCTCAAATCATTAGTATCATTGGAATTTTTCCTCATGCTTGTGGTTTTGAAGGTTTTTGGTCATGTACCATTGAACAAAAGTCCTGTAAGAAGATATTTCAATGTTTATTGTGTTATAGAAAGTGATTTCTCAATCGGAAACAGTTCCTTTGGGATAACTTGTCTGTTCCTCTTCTCTCCCTACTTCTCCTGAGTATTTTATCGCTATGGGCAAATGGAACCATCCAGATAAAAACCTTTTTACTTTTCTTGTATACATTTTGATTCCAATTTCAACATCTGGGCAGGTTGTTAGCTTTCCTGATCCATTAAATCTGTGTTTAAATTTTGGCTTTAAAATTTGGATTAATTTCTGCACAAGTCATTGGAAAGTTGACCTCATGAAGTTCAGTCAAGGTCCTGGACCTGGTCAGGGCAATCCAAAGCACAAATACAGGCTGAGCAGAGAGTGGATTGAGAGCAGCCCTGAGGAGGAGGACTTGGGGCTGCTGGGAGATGAGAAGCTTGACATGAGCTGGCCTTGTACTTTGACAGCCCAGAACCCAACCATGTTCTGGGCTGTATCAAAAGCAATGTGGGCAGCAGGTTGAGAGAGGGGATTTTGTCCCTCTACTCTGCTCTGGTGAGACCCCCACCTGGAGTGCTGCATCCAGCTCTGGGGTCCCCAGCACAGGAAGGATGAGGATCTGCTGGAGTGAGTCCAGGGGAGGTCACAGAGAAGTTCGGAGAGCTGGAGAACCCCTTTTACAGAGAAAGGCTGAGAGGGCTGGGGTTGTTCAGCCTGGAGAAGAGAAGACTCCGAGGAGAACTTAGAGCACCTTCCAGTACCAAAAAGGGCTACAAGAAAGCTGGGGGAGGGACTTTTGACAAGGTTCAGTAGTACCAGGACAAGTGGGAATGGCTTCAAACTGACAGAGGGCAGGTTTAGATTAGATCTTAGGAAGAAATTCTTTTCTATGAGGGTAGTGAAGCGCTGGCACAGGTTGCCCAAGTAAGCTGTGGATGCCTCATTCCTGAAAGTGTTCAAGATCAGGTAGGGTGGGGCTTTGAGCAGCCTCGTCTAGTGGAAAGTGTCCCTGCCCATGGTAGGGGGGTGGAACTGGCTGATATTTAAGCTCCCTTCCAACCCTGAACATTCTCTGAAAGTGAGGCAGTCCTTCACTATATTGCAGTTTCTGGAATGCCTCTTGCTAGAGGATGATCATATGTATTTTTCAGATTGATTGGGTTTTTTTAATAACAAATTTTCTAAGTCAGAAGATAGTATGTTTCCAAATTCTTTTTGTATTTAAGGAATACTCTGTTTTGGGTGGATAAAAATAATTGCAGTTGTAAGGCAACAGTTCGTACAACACTTGTGACTGCAGAGTCCTTTGTGTATAAATGGGGTGCACAACTAACTCTTCTAAGCTTCAGCTCTTTTATTCTTTGTATTACCATTCCTCCCCCCCCTCAAATATTATTGGGATCAAGCTTGATCCGCTCTTGGTTTTAAAAAATGAAATTGTTTATCATGTTTTATATAAACAGAGATTATTTGCAAAATTTGTTTCATTTATGGCTTATTGTTTCCCGTGAAAGGATGATGAAGTCTGAAAGCATGTGAAGGGTTTGAAGGCATCATGCTTTGATAAGGAGACTTGGGAGGGAGAGTCCTGGAGGAGGAACACTGAGGGACTTGTGGACTACCTTTGTCAGAGGTGGTAGGCTGGTAAGGAGCTCAGAAGAGCACAGGAAATAGTGAAAACCACAGAGGAGCTGCAGACAGAAAACATTATGCACCTGACTCCAGCTCCTGCACTGCTTGTCACCTCACCAAAAGAGTAGTGACAGGCTCCATGTAACTCTGGCAAAAATAAGGGAAATTGAGGCAAGGAGGGGAGAAGGAGGAGTGTTTGGCTTAAGTTTAGCTTGTGAAAGGAAAGGAAACCCTTTAGATTGTTTTCTTTTTCTCAGTATTAGAATTGATGGTCAGCAGTTGTATTCGTTGACAAAAAAAATTACATTACTTTGAAATTCCCTGAATCAAGACTGGTTTGCCCAGTAAAGAGAGTTGAACAGATTTTGGGTGGATGTGGGAACAGGGAGAGTTTTATGCTGATTTCTGAATCTGTTTTGAAATTACTGTGTTAAGAACAGAAGATCAAGAAGTTAAAGTTTTTGTATTCTTAGGTATCTTCGTGCAAGAGGCTCTGCTGTTCATCTGGTTTTGAAGCATAAGCTACAACCTAATTAACCACTACTACTTTTTTAATGTCTCAGCTCTTATGTTTTGATCTCTGTGGGTTTCAGTACTGCAGAGGCAAACAAAATTAATCCTAACTGTAAATTTTACCAAACTATTTTTCATGTTTTTACATAAATAAACAATTTTCTACTTAAAATACTGTATCAATTTTAGAAGCCTTAATGAAAATCATTATCTCATCTATTTGGTCGATAGTGAGAAGGGATTGAAATGTGTTACTTTTCATGGGCCCAACTCTTGCAGGTAATCACAAACACTGTGCTGTAGTTGTCAGTTAGGTTTTTGTCATCTTTTTTCTCCAAATGTGTCCCAGGAAACAATCTGAAATTACGTTTAAGTTTTCTTAATTTTTTTCTTCTAACTTCTTCCTTGCATAAAGTTTTGCCGTATAACTGAGGTGGTTTTTTTGGTTGTTGTTGGTTTTAAAAGCCACAGAACAAGAAGCTCATGCAGAGGTCATTGCTGAAAATTTAATGTCCCATCTCAATAAAGAGTACCTTGCTCCAGTTAATTCCTTGTGAAAACACCTTCTCTGGCTTTTAACTTTGCCTTTTTTTTTTTTTTTTTTTTTGAAACAAATGTTACTCAAAACCAAGTAGCTTTCATCTTATCATTTACTGGTTTTGGAGGTATGTTTCTTAGGGAACTTACGTGTATCTGATTTAGAGGAGAAGGCATGAAAGGAGCCAGGTGGGTTTTGGGTATTTTTGCATTGGTTTTACCTTCTGTTTCAATGCCTGCTCGAGCCCCATCATTTGTGATTAGTAATTTCATTATATAAAGGTGACTTTCAGGTTCCATTTGCTGTGGGCTTTGCACTGCAGTGTCGTGATCTCTTTACATGAACCTCAAAGGCTGCATTGTGCAGCAAGACCCTGATATCGACTGACTTGTAAAGCTGGGTGTTTCTGATGTTTCTATGCTTGTGGTGGTACTGTGGGAAGGGAAAACTAGCTTGTATTTTCAACTCTTAGGAGCTTCAGGTGTTGTCTAAGATGATGTTGTGCTGGATGCTGTACAACTCTAGAACAGATGGTGTCTCTTGCCCACAAAGCCTGGAGTTGCCCCACATAAAAAGCGATCTCAAAGGCTTAAATTAATTGCTTCTGAAAGACTCCAAGTGTGGAAATTTTGTCTACTTAAGAATAACAATGAGACAGAAGTAAATCATGGTGAAAAGAATAACACCACAAAAAACTTTGGAATATGTTCTACTGATGGACAGTTTATCCTTTGAAGCAGCTTTGCACAGAGCACTTAAGTTCAGCAGATGAAAAGCAAATTTAAATCCCCTGAGTTCTCACTAATTGCACCACAATGAGTAGCTATAGAAACGTCAATGCAAAATGTGATTGTAACATAGCAGGACTACTGAGCCATCTTTTGTATGCAGATTGAGGCATTTACATTTATGGCTCTCAAAACAGCTGTAGCAGGGCCCCTTTCTGGAAGAGTGCAGTGGTGTTTGTATGCAACAGCTCTTTGGTGCTCTTGGTATCTTAACTGCCCTGGTTCTCTCTGCAAACTCATAGATTTATTTTTTAAAGTCAGGAAGACTGTGGGAAAGGTGTGCTCTAAGGTGCTTGTTACTGCTACCTTGCTCTTTTAAGCACTCTTACACCATTCCAGCCGGTGGCAGTGGCTTACTGACTTCAATAAAGACTGCAGGATCCAACCCTGAGTAATTAAAAAAAAAAAAAAAAGCTGCATTGGATAAATGCATTTTGACTTGATATATGTATGTATCTGTTTATATATATTGATCTGTTCGAGAAGGGAAGCATCTGTAGTGAACAGAACTGACAAAAGAATGTTGCTGTGGAAATGAAAACTGAAATTATATCAGTTATATAAACACTATAAAAAATAAAAAAAAAGTACATACTAAGGGTTGGACTTGGAAAGGATGTGCTGAGGTCATTAATTAAATTGTCTGTTTTCTTGGGGTTTTTTCCGCATCCAGGGTGAGTGAAGCAACTGTTTGAAGACAGCTGGAATTTATTTTGCTCAGAGGCAGGGAAAGACTTTCTGATAGCACTGGCTTATTGTAGTCTTGCATTCCTGTTTAATTCCCTTCTGTCTTCATCACTTTCCACCTCTTCAGTTCCTTCCTCATATTTCAGATCTCTTGGAGCCTTCCCTTTGTTTTGCAAGGCTTCATGAAAAGTATGATTCAAAGTGTGGTGTTTGCAGGGCGCTCTTGTTGATTTATACAGCAGAGGAGATCTATACAGCAGGTGATTCCAGGAGTATGTTAGTGCAGTTAGGCAATGAGGAAATTTTGCATGCATGCATTGAGCAGTCTTTCTGTCAAGTTATGAGAGAACCAGGATCCTAGAATAGGAAAGACTAATTTGCAAAAAAGTATAAACCTGCTTTGAACAATGCTAAGGCAGTGAGGCTTTAATTTTGCCCCTAGAATTCAAGCCGTAAAATGTTGCGGATTTGGTTTAAAGTACTGGAAAATGTGTTCTTAACCTGGAGTGTGTTCCCTCAGAAATGTTACTGGTACCATGGCCAGACCTCACAATGTCGCGTTGCTGGTAGCAGGATCCTGTGGTACCTGGTCTGACTGATTCTTTTGTGCAGAATCCGTTCTGATGTAGGTTCATATAGACTATGATCAAGTTACCTTTTTATGTTTACCCGAGAGTTATTACCTGCATTGTTCTCTAGTGAAGAACAGTGACGGTTCACTTCTAGGTGAAGCTTGTTTCCTGCTTTTTCATTTTAAAAAAAAAGTAAGGTTCCATTTTATTATTCTCCCCAGCTGTGTTTGTGGAGATGTGTGGAACTGACAGATATAATTGCTGCCTTGTTTAAGGCTGTAGCCATCCGTGTCGGTGAGAGATCCCCTTCCCTTTCCCAAACAGTGCTGGGTGCCGCCTCTTGGTGCTGGTCTGAGACAGTCTCCTCTGAGGTGATCTGATGGAGTGTACTCTCTGCAGTGCGTGGAGTGATCCTGGGGCTTCCACATGGTCTACAGGCCTTGTTCACGCTCTCCTCCACAGCTCTGCAGTGTCCTCTGATCACCTCTTGTTTGGTGTGATCATGCTTACAGGTTCCATGAGCTGGGGCTGCTCCCTGTGCGTGCTGGCAACACGATCCCTATGGATACCTGGCATCTCAAGGTGTGTTGGTGTGAAAGTACTGGGTCCCATAGTATGAAGGTGCTGGACGAGGGCTGCTGAGCTGACTTGTCTGTGTAGTGTGGCAGGAAGAACATGTGTCATACATGGATTAAAAGGTGATTGTACAAGTCTTGCTGGATTGGCACTGAACATCTCAAGGTAGAACAGTTCAACTTGGTGATCCATAACTAACACTAGGGTATGGTCCTTGTAACAAATTTTGTCGATGCCTTTACTCATGTGGACTTCACTGATTTGCTGCAAATCTTAGTTGAGAGCAAACTGGGCTTGTAATGTGGATGACTGGGGTGGTGGTGTCAACACCCAGTTTTGCTCATCAGTGCAGTTTTTATTCAGTGGTGTAGCTGGAACCAATAGAGATGAGGTGCTGTTCTGAGAAAAGGGGAAGCTTTTAAGGCTTGATAGCTTCCTTGTGACCTGCGACTTGTGTCCTTGACAGGTTGTGTGGGAGACATGAGCTGTATTCGATTTCCAGCTTAATTGCTAGAATTCTGGGGGACTGTGGGATGTCACTTACCCCTTAGGCTTCAGTTTACCCTATTCCTAGACAAGCATAATGCTACTGACTTCAGTTTGTACAGTGCTTTCAGATCTGCTAAAAGGGGCTGTTTAAGATACTGCAGCTTTGTGACAAAGGCCTGCAAATGGATGTGAGAGCTCAGAGAGCCTGTGCAATTAGTAAATACAGCCAGGTGAGTAAT
Source organism: Corapipo altera (assembly GCF_003945725.1). Classification (NCBI taxonomy): domain Eukaryota; kingdom Metazoa; phylum Chordata; class Aves; order Passeriformes; family Pipridae; genus Corapipo; species Corapipo altera. Next base: position 30,742 of record NW_020884947.1, read on the forward strand.
TTGAGGTTCTTAGCAATGCCATAATAACCTATGTTTGAAGTTTCCTGCTGTCAAAAACCATTAGGACTTTTTTGCCTTGCTCTGTTTTGTGAGTTATTATCACCTGCATGTCACCCTGAAAGCATCACTTGATGTCTCCTCTTCAGAAGACTTCAGATGCTGTTATTGATCTTTATCTCTGCTTCTCCCACCCTGTCTCACAGTGGTTTGTGTTATTTGACCTTCTGCTGTGTGTACCAAATTTATTACTGAGAAATGATGCATGACTGTTCAAAGAGACTTAGTTCTGAATTAGATACCCTTGAAATTTCAGTGGCCTGGATTTGAGTTCTGGAGGGGATGCTTCTGTCTCCTCAGCTCCTTTATCCTGGTGTTTAAGAACATCAGTTGTTCATCCAAACAAAGTGTTTGTAGAGGCTTGTAGAGGTTTCAAGTGGGTCATATCACTATATAAAATAAAAAGAGGTGGAAAAGAGAATGTGGAAGATCATCCCTGAGAATAGCTGAGTTGGTTAGAACATGGTGCTAATAACAGCAGGATTGTGGGTTTGATCCCCCGCTAGGCCATTCACTTAAGAGTTGGACTCGATGATCCTTATGGGTCCCTTCCAACACAGAATATTCTGTGAACTGGGATCCCTAAATGAAAGCCTTCCTTTAGCCTTGCTTTTTTTTTTTTTTTAATAGTTTTTGTGACAGAACTCTTGGCAGGAGACCTGAAGAGGACCTTTGCAGCAGAGAGGGGCAAGCACCGAGATCAAAGGGAATGAATAGGGCTGAAATCCTCCACTATGGAGGAGCAGGTTGCACCCTTCTATGGTTGGCTCATCAAAGGGAGTGCTGCCAAGGGTGGGTAGGAAACACCCTTACCCATATCCCTTCTCCTTTCAGGGGAAAACCAGCAGACTCATAGGGGTAGGCTTAGCACAGTGTTTCCTTGTTTGCTCACTTCTTTGGTTGATGGCAGCACTGTGAGAAGTTGATGTGCCAGCCTGCATTTTCCTTTCCAAAATCAGAACTGGAGTGTGCTGACAGAAATTCATGGGAGCTTACACAAGGTAAGCAGCAACCTTGCTTCTTGCCAGCTAATGATCAGTGACCTACCCATCTGTGAGGGAGCACCGTGCACTCCTCGATGTTTGTTGGAGGGGAGCTGCTGCTGTGCGTAGAAACTACCCTTGTGCTGGCAGCCTTCTGCTCCTGCCTTGTGCCAGGCAAAACCTTCTCCACACCCTCTTCAGTACTTGCTGTTGAAGTTGCTGGCTGTGTTGTTGGGGCTGCTGAAGAGGTCAGTATTAGATTCAGAGCAATGATGATGAGTCAGGTTTGCTGAACCTTGGGGAAACTGGGGAGTTGATTTGAAACGTGGGTTCCAGTTTTGAGGATGGCTTGTACAGGCTCTGCATGCTGTGAGCATCCTTGAAGCCTGCAGGGTAGTGTAGTGCAGGGATTTGATTTTGATTCAGGGATCCTAAATACCCTGAGCACATTGTATAGGTTATTTTTTTTTCCCTGTCTGGAGTGTGTTTGACCAGATCAAACAAAAGTGTTTGACAGTAACTGATGTAATTGCAATTATTAGACTTCAGGGTTCTGATGAAGAATGTACAGATCAGTGCCTGGCAGCATTTTTAGAATCATGTTCTGGTGATGCAGCTGAAATGAGTGTGCTCTTGATCAGGAGGAGGTCAGGAACAATTCAGTATTCCTGATACCGTAACTAAGAATCACAGTCTTCGGGAAACAAAGTTGTCAGTCTGTGGACATCCTATCAACTTTTTTCAATTCAGCAAAAGTTATGATAATTTTTTTTTTTTTTACAGCAATGCTGAGTGACAGTAACGCTGTGAAGCTGAAAAGTGATCATTCACCTCCTGTGCAATGGTATAAGGTGGCTGCACATGAAGATGAGAAGACCAAGCTGGTTTTTAAAAGGTACTTGCAAGTAAGTGTCATTGTCACAGCAACACAGGGGTCAGTATTTCTTCCCGTAGCCTGGACAGTTACAAAAAGGATGTGGAAATCAAGGTATGAGGTTGCCACAGGCACTGGATGGAGAGTTGGGCACACAGCTTTCCATAGGGCACTGAAAACCCTTTGAGGAGCCCGGGCTCACTCCTTGTAGTACCTGTATGCCCAAGCCAAAGTGAGATCCTAGTACTTTGCTCAGGGGCATTTCCAGTTCTTTTTTTGTATCCAGAAAAGTCCCAGTATCAAGGTTTTGAAGGCCAGCAGATGCTGGCTGGGTATTTTGGGGAGGTGTTTCCTCATAGTTACTTTGGTTATGAAGACTTCTGAAATGCTGCATCAAAAATCTTACTCCATTGTTTATAACTTGACATCAAATTATATTTAATAAATGTGTGCTCATGTGCATCCAGAACCATATTTTACACCAAAAAAGTTCACTAGTCTGATACCACATTAATTTTTGGGTCCTAGAGCTTAAAAAACCCCAAACCAAGCGATTATATCCATAGGTGTTTTGTGAACAGTGCAGCCCCAGCTGAATCTGGGGATATTTGATAAACTTCTGTGGGTGAAAACCAGCCTCATTCATCTGCTGTGAATCCCCTGCTTTCTGATTTCCAGGGGTTGCAGCCTAACATGCTAATGAAGGTTTTAGGCCACCTGTCAGTGCAAGATTTAATTTATTTAAATGAGATGTGAGAACAGTGCTGCTTTTCCAGTGGTCACCTTGTTTGTAGCCTGTACTGCAAACTGACTGCCAGGATTGCATCTATTAGTTCATATGCTACAAACTTTTTTTTTTTTTAAAATGAAAATCTGTATTAACTTCATCTGAAAGAATTTCAAGAAGCACTGGACACTTAGTAAGTTGTATATTTTGTAAAGATGTTTAAACAAACGTCTGGTCCTTAGGAGACCATGGGAAGTGAAAATCAATTATAAAGCTCAAACTACATACTTGAGCAACAACCAGAACTGTAACCAAATAATGATGCATTTTTTTTGCAGATTGGTTTAGACATGAAATGAGTTAAGCGACTGTTTTGACATCAACAGTGAGTGGTGTTCCTTACGAATGAGAAATCAGTAGATCAAAAATACAGATAGTCTGTGTTATTCAATTTTAAAGTTTGTTAGTTTTTTTTTTTCTTTCTTCTCCGTGTTTTGGGGGTGTAAATAACCAAGTTAGGCTTCTCAGTATGAACCTGAATGTCTAAAGTCTGCGTTGTGTCCTGCCAGCAAGTTGGAAGTTGTGTTTCAGTGGTTACCATTGGCCCAAAATCATGCAATTTGAAGTTCCATTCTTCTTCTCAACTTGCATGAAAATACATAAGGTAGAGTTGCCCTTTACGGAAGAAAACAATAGTCACTCTTTGCTTTTTTTTGTGAGGAGAGTTTTTTGACTCATCAGAGCATTTCAAGTATATAATGCAGGCAACATGTTCCTTATCAAAGCATCTACATATGTTCATACTTTCCTGCAGATAGGTCTGAAGAGTTGTGAAAGATTTGGAGTGAACAAAGCAATAGGTTTTTTTGGTTTGATTCAAATGCAAGTATTCACCTGTCCTAAATTTGCTTAAAAATACTGATTTAATGGTTGATTGAACGCTGGAAAAAAAGATTATTTTTTATTCCTCTCTCTTACGCCTCACCCTCCTGTTTGTTTTTAGAGTTCTTGTACTCTTTGTGGTCGGAGGGTGCTTCCTTTATATCCTCAAATTACGTTTTGGCCCTGAAGAATGTGACAGAACAAAAATGCCGTATGTGGACCTCGATCGTGTAAGGGTTGGTATTTTTTGGCTTGCTTTTTTTTCACTTGGAATAAAAAAAAAGGTTATTTATTGACAAGGTAAGAGTTATAGGGCTCTACAACAAAGAACTAGAATGCTGACATTATTCTGTGAAGGAAAATATATTATGCTTCATTTCATGCCATAGAACTTCTGGGTTTTGTTCTTGTGGAATGACAACAGAAGTGCATAGAGAAACTGGATTTTTAGGGATGAAATGATGTAACTGTGACTTTAACATTTGAAATGGACATGTTAGTCCTGCTACTGTGTCAGTGCAGATGACACTGGTGATCAGAAAATTGATGCAAATGAAAAGTAACGTATCAAAAAAACTCCACACAACAACAACCCAAGCCCAACACATTAAACTAGTCAGGTAGTAGCTCATTACAAACTGTTTGGGGCAGTTGCCATGTGAGTGGCATTAATTTTTACTGATAGGTGTCAGCCTTAAAAATGAGACTCTTCCAAAGATACACTGAGTCCTGCCAACAAAGTACAGCAACACAAAGTTGCTCAGTTGTGCTTTGCCCAGTGTAGTGTTTATGCCCAAACTTGCAGAAAAGTTCTGTGTGGTAGAGGCAGTTCTGTAGATTAATCTTGGTTGAAAAGAAAAAGAAGTGAAAAAGAGCAGCACAACTTCCCTCCTTGTGCGCACAGATAAACACTTCCTCTTCCGTAGCAGTACAGGAGAACTAAATTAGCACTAGACTTGAATCTTTAGACTCTGACCCCTGTGTTTGCTCATGTTCCTTTTAATTACAGTGGAGGAAAACACTGCAGAGCTTATTGGGGAAGAGAACATGAAAACAAGATTTTATTTAATGGATAAAAGTAATACCTTTTCTGTTTCTCTTCTTCCTCACATCAGAAGAGGATATCTGCCGTTACAGATTTTTAAAGACACAATGAGTAGTGTTTTGCTTTTTATTGTGAAATGGATCAATGTGTAGTTTCATCTGACAGTTTAATCTTTTTATGCTATATGGAACTGTAGTCTTCTGTTTTGGTAGCTGATCTTTGAGAGAAGACTCAAAACACCCCCACCTTGCATTCTTTATAAAATCCTGTCTTAGTCGTTCACAATAGCGTTTCAGCAATGCTTATGAAAGAAGTGTTGCTTCATTCTGATTACTAAGCAAGTGCAACCTGCTGTTTCACAGCACTTTAACCCAGTGGATGTGTCTCTGGTAGAATCCTACCACAGGCAGAACTCAGGTCATGCTGTTGAGCAGCGGGGTAGAATTCTACCTGCTGCTGAATTAGGCAGGTAGACATATGTCTAGCTTTTTTTTATGTTATATGTTGTTGTAAATAATAGTACAAATGTTCTCAAACAGCTCATTTTCACTTAGCAGTTCTACTAGCCTAATTTATCCTTTAGGAACCTCATATCTAGGCTCAAGTGATTGTGTGGAGGGGCATTCCTTTGCAGCTTTTCACCCTGCACTCGTTAGTATCTGCATTTGAGTAAATGCTTTAAAATATGTTGTACTTCCACATTTAAACTTTTTAAATAAACCCCTGTGTTTGCTAAAGTGCTGGTGGGTCGCACTGAGAGGGTTTGTACATTCCTGCAGCTGGCTTTCCTGTCTGAAATTGTGTGTGTTTTGTTTTAGAGAGCACAGCAATATGCCAGCGCCGCATTGCAGGAGCAGTGCCGACCTTCTTACGTGAAGAAAGAAATGAGCAGGTTATTTGCAGAGAAATACAGCATGGACATATCTCCCTTTGTAAGGAAAAATGTAAATGAAGATGAAGCTTTATTTAAGTATGAACCTCCATTTGGATTTCACAAGTTTTTTGACAAGCTTAAAAATCTTCTCGAACTCTTACCTGAGCATGATTTACCAGAAGATTTGAAGTCAAAACACTGTAAGCGTTGTGTTGTTGTTGGCAGTGGTGGAATTCTTCATGGATCAGAGCTGGGTCACTTATTGAATCAGTTTGATATTGTTATAAGGTACATATTTTCCATTTAAGGATTCCAAGTACTTCAACATTACTGTATGAGCCAACTTTTTTTTCTTTTTAAGGGAGGAGTATCTCCAACACTTATGCAACTCGTAGGACTTTCTGAAAGTGCTTTTCATAAATTTGCTTGTGACTTGATGGAATTTGAAGTCTTAGGAGCAAAATAAATTGTCATGTTCGCAAGCCAGGAATTCACTGTAATTATTTGTGGACTTCAGATAAAAAAAAAAATGGGCAGAAATGAGATAGAAATCAGTGAAATTATAGTCAAGTAGACAGTTATGATTTTATCCATTCATATGTTTAAGCTTTCAGAGGACTCACCTGTGATTTTTTTCCCCTTGTCTAGTTGGGATCCTTATTTGAACTGGTTTTTTATAACCCCTATTTCAAACACATTAATTGGTGTTTCAGTCTGCACTGGTGTTTGCTTATGCCTTTATAGCACACTTATCTTCCCTGATCTTTGCAAGGTCACCACATGCTTTCTGTGATTGTGCATATTTTTTAACATCTGGATTATGTGCTCTGTATTTGTGCCCTCTAAACATTGCTCTTTGAACTCTCCTTGTTTTTATTCATATAAAGTCACAAGTAAATTTAATAGAAGCAGTTTCCCAGCTTGTTTTGTAAAGTATGGCTTGCTCCTCTTATAAAGGGAAGATTTCATCGAGTCAGTAGCTCTTATACAAAGGTAAACAAACCTGTTAGCATATGCAGGGGCAGAGAACTTGTGTTAGCTGTTCTCTGAAAATTAGGGCTGGCAGTGTGAAGGTGTTGATACAGAAAAGTTTGCAGGACTTGCACTGTTCTGCAGAACTGATGGAGTAGGATGATGTTGCTCTGGTCAGCAGTGTGCCAGCATTTAAATTTTTGGTGAGCTGGAATGATATAAACCCATAGGATGCATTACACTGCATTGTAGGCATAATTTGAATGCTTTTCTGTGTGGAATACTCATGTGAGTTCGTGTGTACGTGTGTGTGTGTGTATATATATATATATATATCTGAAAAGGATAACACAGGCAACTTTCTGTGTGTTTTCTTCCCCTTCCTCTTTTAAGCCTCTTGAGTTGACACAAGTCAATAGACAGGAACTTCTGCAATGCTGTTTTAAGTTACTTTTCTGTTCAATCTTTTCAAAGTTTTGCACTTATGCCATTTAATGTAGAAATAGAATTGGCTTCCTCCCAAAGATAAGGGCAGGATGAGTGCACGAGACTAACATAGAGGCTCTGAGAAAACACTGTACTGTGTTTTGTTAAAAATCTGTGGGCTAAATAACAAGTTTTTGCTTAGTGTCTGATGTTTTAATGAGATTATAACCTGCATTTATTAAATATAATTTATCACCATTGTGGGTTTTTTTTCTAGGTTAAATGATGCACCAGTTCAAGGATACACAGATCACGTTGGTAACAAAACAACTATAAGGATGACTTACCCAGAAGGAGCCCCCCTTTCTGAACATGAGTATCCTCCTGCAAGCTTGTTTGTGGCTGTTTTGTTTAAAAGTGTTGATTTCAACTGGCTTCAAGCAATGGTGAAAAATGAAACCTTGGTATGTGATGTGACAGTCTTGTGTACCTGTATTTTTGTTTGTTTTCCCTTCCAGTGCTTAAGGAGCTGATTCATTCGTTAGTTTCTGTTTTATTGTGCTGAGGATCTTTTACATAACTTTGTGGGATTTTTTTAGCTCTGTCTCCTAGTTACAGTTGGGCCAGCATTCACGTTGAAGCCCCATGCTGACAGTAACACTTCTTTTTTTCTGCAGATATTGGTGGTTCACACCAAGCTACATGACAGGCTGTTTACTAAAGTGTAATTCATTTCACATTAGGTTCAAATGACTTGTTTAAGGCTGTACAGCCCAAAATAAAAATGAGATTTCTGAATGCCAACTCATTTTTTTTAACAGCTAAAGCCTGTACTGCTACAACAGGCATACATGCAGTTAAACATGTGATTGAACATTTGACTGTAGTTCTAAAATGATGAGGTTGCTTATTTCTCGAACTAAATATTTAAAGAAGTGCAGAGATTCCTAAGGAACTGATAGAAAGGGTTTCATATTTCCAAATTAACTTTGAATTGGTGGCTTCCACCTCTTTCAGTTTGCAGGCAGATAATTTCTGCAAGTTGAAAACTGGTAGCTAGGTTTCTCTGACCACAGATTGAAAACAAACGCTCTAAATTATTGAGAGAGATTTAAGAGAAAGCCTGCCAAGTTTAACTGTTTGATCTATGCTAGTTTAGGTACTCCAAATTCCCTTCTTAATTCTGTGATTTTTACAATATGGGATCATGTGGAAGGTCTGTTTAATGTTGGCCATGACTGTCTACTACTACTACTTTAGTCCAGGGAGTGTGTGTGAGGAATATTGCCTTGTTTTCAATAATCTGAGCATGTTTTGCAGAGAGGAGATTTTCCTGAATCCATGAATTTGTGCAAATTGAAGAACTTCTGCTTCCTGGTTTGTTTTTTTTTTTTTTTTAACTGGGGGCAAGACAGTGTTGGTCTGTGACCTTCCCTGCAGCAGTGTGGTAATTTTGATGACCAGCAGCTTTGTAACTTGAGTTGATTTCCTAACTTTCTTGTTTTACAAGCTTTCTGGCTATTTCATATTTTAAGGTTTGGTCTTGAAGAATGACTAGTACGAGGCTGGCTTTCTGTATTAAAATTTGTGGGGGGGGTTTGAAAGAATGTTTGCTTTTGGGCATCTGCAGCATCCTCTGTTAGTGAGTTACATGTTGGGAGCGTGTGCTTTTTGGAAAGAGTACCTGTACTTGTTTTGTGTGGCTTAGGAGCAGATCAGCTCATTCTCACATTTCTTCCTTGCTTTGCTGTTTCTGCTGATGCAGAGCCAGCATCTGATTTGGGAATGGGCATATTGGAGAGAGTCCACTGAACAGCTACAATGATGCTTAAGGGACTGGAGCACCTCTGCTGTGACTCACAGAGCTGGGACTGTTTAGCCTAGAGAAGGCTCTAACACCTTGTTAAAATACATAAATATCTGAGGGGAAAGTGTGAGGAGGATGAAGCCAGGCTCTTTTCAGTGTTGTCTGGTGATAGGACAAGAGGCAGTGGGCACAAACTGAAACACTGGAAGGTTCCTCTGAACATCAGGAAACGCTTTTTTTTAAAAAACGTTTTTTTTAACCTTAAGGAAGGTGACTGAGCACTGGCACAGGTTGTCCAGGGACCTTGTGGAGTTGAATATCCATGGATATCTTTCTCAAAATCATCCAGATGCAGTCCTGAGCATCTGGCTCAGGGTGTCTGCTTGAGCCAGGGGAGTTGGATCACTTCATCTCCAACTTCAGTGGCTCTGTGATTTTGTGAACAGCAAATATACTTCTTTCAAATACTCAGCTTTCAGTTGGCTCAGCTCTCTGTGCAGGCACTGGTACTGTAGTAAACTGATTCAGATTACGGGTGGAAAGATGGGAACCGTTACAGCCTGTATTTGATCAGTTTAAGCTTCTGTTCTTTAAAGCCTGTTTAAAAAAATATAGGTCTATGTTGCAGCTATATCAGTTTTGTCATTTGCTTAATGTTACTCATTTTATGGACTTGTAAAATGAGTGTGCTGTAGTATTTTTTCTTCCATTAGTGGGCATCTAACTGATTGCAGTGGCATGAGATCAGAATCTGGCTTTCTGAGTCCTGTGTAAATCCTCTTCTAAAGTGTTACATTTATCACTAGCTGGATGCTGTCAAACAGCAGCTCTTCACTTCAAAGCCTGAGCACAATTGTTTTAAATCCAGTGCTTTCTTCAGAATACCTGTTTAATCTTTGTGGAAAACTGTGGTTCCCTTCCTCATTTCTTTAAATGCTGCTGCCTGCTCAGTTGTGCTGGGGAAGGCCCGAAGAACCTGGGGGTGCTGGTGGATATATTGACTGATTAACACATAGTGCAGCCAAATGTTCAGAATAAACAACTTTTCCCTCTGCTGTCCTCCCTGCAATTCCAAATACTTTGAAGATTTTCCTCTTTTGGGTCGGTCACTTGAGCTGGTATTTCTGAACCACCTTAGTCATAAACTGTTTCCTGAGTTTTTTCAGACTCCCTGGTGAATTCTGTAACTTGTATTTGCTACTGAGTCTGTCTCAGAGTTTCCCTTTGAACTGTATTTTTTTATTTCCTTTAGCCTCTGTGGGTGCGACTCTTCTTTTGGAGGGAGGTTGCTGAGAAAATTCCTTTTACATCAAAGCAGTTTCGGATTCTAAATCCAGTCATTATCAAAGAGACAGCTTTGGACATTTTACAGTTCCCTGAGCCTCGATCAAAGTTCTGGGGTTGGGATAAGGTAAGAGGTTTCCTTTTACCAGAAAGAGACAGTAAAATACAAGGTGAATCAAACAGTGCAGTTTCAGAGCTAGTCTCAGCTAATAGGGAGATTATGTGCTCTCAAAAGACCTCCTGTATTTTCTCATGCAAAATCAAAGTAAGATTTCAGCTCACCTTTTTAGATGAGGTTTTATGCCTGTGCCTGCTGACATGAAATGGCATTCAGATGCTGTGAGACATAAATTCACTCCAGTAGAGTGTGTTCACTCACACATATTTGTGAAATACTCAAAAGCACACGTTTGATATATGTTAAGTGTGTTACAAACAGTGCCATTAAGGCAAACCAGCCATCAGCTGTGGACAGATGTGTCTCCAGCTGCAGGGAAACCAGAGAGAGTCTGAAAACCAGGCCAGTTTAAAGCAACCTTGCAGCTGTTGGAAACGCAGTGTGTGCAGAGTACTCAGTAGCAACTGATGGGCATATCCTCCCTCCACGTCCTTTGCTCCTGCAGTAGTACAGAGTGATGAATTGCCTGGCTTAATTTTACACTGCGTTTTGTTATTTTAATTATGTGTTGGAGGAATTGGTTGTCACTAGTTCTCTTGAACTGAGAAGACATTTAATGTTGACATTATTGCACGAATCTTTGAAGGATCTTCTTACATTTATTTATCAGAATAACATAACTTACGAAGCTATGTATCTTAATTGTATCATAGTATATTTGCCTTCTTCACGGGTTGTTCAGTGAAAAGTCGTATTCTGAAGAATACTGTTTGTTAGAGAGCCTGTTGTTGCTCAAGACTGAAATAAGTGTAACTCAAGAAATGTCAAGTTTAACTGCATGTCAGGAGTTGTTTGAGTGTTTGGAGCGAGGGTTCACTTGCAGTTTAACTACACAGTAAGAGGGCACCTTGTCTTCACAGAAAAAAAAAAATTTAGTGTTGACAGCCAAAAGCCTCATTAAAGGCAAATACTCAAGTTGTATTGGTATTTTGCCCTGGAGTATTTAGCTTTACTTGATCACTGAATTGATTTTTAGTTTTAGTTTTAACTGATTAATTTATTTCAGTTTTAAATGAACAGAGGGAATAGACGAAGCCATTAAATTGTGTAAAATGTTTTACAAAAACTGTGTTTTTATAAACTATATGTTTGAACTGAACAAACTTCCCTTTCCCCCCTTTTTCAGAATGTACCTACGATCGGGGTCACAGCAGTTGTTCTGGCCACACATTTGTGTGATGAAGTCAGCATAGCAGGGTTTGGATATGACCTGGACCAGCCCAGCACACCTTTGCACTACTACAACAACCTCTGCATGGCTGCCATGAACGGACAAACTATGCACAATGTGACAAGCGAAACAAAATTCCTGCAAAAGCTGATCAAAGAAAAAGTTGTCAAAGACCTCACTGGAGGGATACGTTGTGAATTCTGCAGCAAAGACAACTAGTGACTGACGTGCAGCATGGACAGGGCTTGTTAAATTTCCAGAGGTTCAGCTGGATCAACCATTCTGCAATCTTTAGTTCTTTAAAGTGTATATAAAATGGACGTGGAATCCCTGCTGCCTTTTTTAATTTCACGTTCAGTTTGTTGGACTTGTAAATTAATTTCGTCAGATTTTACTTTGCACATTTTTGTGAATAGCTGTGTAAATGCGACTTGGAATTGAGAGAGATGTGTTTAAAGTATTTAAAATGTTTTAAGTTGTCTGAATAAAAGCAGATTTTTTGTTTTCAGATGTATGTGGAACGCACATCGCTGGCCTGAATTGTCTAACAGCACCCGAGTGTTGTTTTCCGCTGAACTCCTGTCTTTGTTGTTCCAGCTCTTGGTGTCTGACTCCTTTTCATGCATACCATGAAAAGAAGGGCGTGTGCTTCTGAAGTCTTTCATTACTTGAACTTGAGCATTGTGTTCCCCCCTCAAATATTTATATTCTTTTGGTTTCGTGCTAATAATTTTTTTGGTGCGAAGGAGAAACATGGGAGTGGAGTTGACGGAAAAGGAATTGTTGTGGCAACAACTGAGTAGTGAGTACCTTGGCTTCGTGATTGATATCAAAATCATTGATGTATTAATGTATTGGGTTAGAATCCTACCCCAGTTAAAGAAGTGTCATTAATACAAAATCTGCCCCCTTTTTTTTTGAGTGAATTGAGGATTGCTGGTTCTATAAAAGACCAGTTTGTAGGAATTATTTAGCAATAATAGAATCTATGACCAGGTTACAATTTCCATTGGTTGATTTTACTATCTTTAAGTAATTAATTATAGATATCTTAATAGTTTGCAATGCTGATAACCCTTATGAACTCTAGTGTTGACTGTTGGATTGAAGGGGGAGGTAGAGTTGTTGGTCTTCTATGAACTTTTAAGTCAGCAATTGGGTGAGCGTGTATAAGTAAAGAAGAAAATCACTTTGAGAAAGCAGTATAATCTAGTAACAAGCCAGATAACTGCTGAAAACAGCATATTTAAAAAGGAAAGAGAAGAAAGCTACTGGTATATGTTCTTGTGAATGGAAATCAGTCCACTGCAAAGACACTGGGCTGTGCAGATCTGTAAGCAACTTTTGGCATTCATTTTTATTTTGTAACTACTTGAGTATTAGATATGACTGTTTGCACTGACTAGTGGTGTTGCTTAATCTACACTATGTGAAAGAGGCTTTCTTTAGAAGTGAAAGCTTTTTAGCAAGTCGATCAAAGGTTGGCCTAGAAACTTTGTTCATAATCATGGACTCTTCACATGGTGAATGTTCCCACTTTTCCTTTTGTTATGGGCAAAGATATGAATGTAGCTGTAGTTCTGAAGTTCTGAAATACAAGATTAGGGAGGTTGTGTTTTGTTATTTTTATTCCACGAAGAGAAGATCTAGTGAACAATGACGTTAGAATGCAGCAGACTGATTCTCACTGTTATTCTAAAAGGCAATGAAATGACATCAGATCATAAAGCATAACTCTGGAGAAAGTTGTGGATCTCATCTTTCATAAATCCCAGGTACCTACATGTCCTTGAAAGCCAGCTGTGGGTGGTGAGCAAATTTGAAAATCAGAAGTTTTTGTCACTGACACTGTCTGTGTTCTTAGCAATCATATTAATCCAGCCTCTTCCTCCATGAGAAACATTATTTTTTACACTAGCAATAAATTTCTAATCTATGTTTTTCCTGTAAGTGTAATATATTTAATTTAAAAGTATTTCATGTGTGAAGAGTTTTATACAAATATCCTTTTAGTTAATATATTAAAACGCAAATCAAAATTAAAATTATTTTCTCCTGGTATTTAAACTGGAAGCAAAATACCTTAATTTCATTTAGCATTAGTGAAAATTTGAAAGATTTCAGAAAATGTGCATTGGGGAGATGTCCTGAATACACCTAAAGTATGTGTTTCTGAGCGCTTGGTCCCTCACTTTGCTTTATTCAGCAACTTAAAATAATCAGGTTGATTAATGTAAATGCCAATAGCTCTTTGGAAATGCTGTATTTACTGTGAAATTCTCAGATTATGTTGATGTAGGATTAGATTGTTTTCCTGTGAGTTTTATGGCTTCTGATAAAACCTTGTTCTCCATGGTTGTGTGTGCTGCTTTGAATGTGCCTGCGTGGACTCGACCCTCTGTGAAGTGGCAGCAAAAAGCAATAAACTGATGAAACCACTTTCTATTTATGTGTTTGTCGCTCAGTTTGCTATTTATTCTCTCTCCTTTATTAAGGACTTTACATGTCTTACTGGTGCAATTGAAAGTCTTGATGCAATCCCAGGCACTCACAGAGAGGTAGTAGCTGGTAACTCTTTCTGAGTTCATTTATACCTTTTTAATACCTATCAGTGGAATTATCTGTCTGGTGCCTGGAAGAGAGAATCCATCTCAACAGTGATTATACTGTAGGCTTCCAGAATTTTGAAGTTAATGTGGATGAGAGTATTTCAGACTGTGGCCTTAAATTCAAGGGTGTGTCTCCCTCAATGGTGGAAACAGACTGTGGCTTTTGGTCTGTGCTTCAGCCTTGCTGGAGATGAGGCAAGAACCAAAGCTCTGTGTATCTCTGGTGCTGTGTCACAGACCTTATGCTCTGCAGAGAGTCTGCATCATCCCTTGTAGATAAGCCTTAATGGTGTTTGGTTAAAAAGTCAGCAAGGAGTTAGGGAGCTGTGATAAAGCCATTGTGTTCCACGTGGAATTCTTCTTTGTAACTCTCTGCTTAGGAGATACCAGAGTCATGGATGTGCCTCACCTGTTCTGATGCTGATTTTTTTCATGGTTTCCGTGCACGAGGAGCCATAAAGAGCTGCTTGACTGTGGAGTGGGGAAGTGCCAGAAAGGGTGGCTGCAGTCAGTGACCAGTTGGCATCGGAACTGGGTGTTGAGCTTGTAGGGTCTGTTGAGATAAGGAGCTGAAGAGCAGTTCAGCCTCTCCAGCGGGTGGATGTGTGCTGGTAGCTCCAGCTCTCGTACTGCAGTTGGAACTCCAGCAGGAAATGGGAAGGCACCGGAGGAGACAGCTGTGTAGTGTGAGTGTGACCTCTTTGCCTGTGCCAAGGGCACATGAAGGGAGAGCTCGTGCACCTCTGTTAAGAACAGCTCAGATGCAATGCTGTGTGCCAGCAGCAAGGTTTTATACAAATACTTGATCTTACCAGCACCTGGATCTTGCCCTCCGATGTTTCTGTTGCCTGGAAAGGCTCTTTTCTTTCCTAATATCAAACATACTTAAGGTGTTGGTGTTCCACATAGCTCTTTTATTATTTAATAAATAAATCGGATATACATGATGACAAACTAATACTCGTTGCTGTCATCTAAAATGAGGGCTCTGGGAAAGAACAACCTTGCTTATGTTTTAAAAACAACCTAATGGCAAAATCCTGCCTGTTAGGGTTGAGATAAATCCCAGCTCCAGGAAAACCGAAGAATATGATGATATTTAAAAATGCTGTTGAAGAGTTAGGCAGTGTTGAAGAAACCACTGACCAAAATGATATATGACCAGATTAAAATATGAATTAAAGGAAGAAAGCGTGTGAAGATGTACAGCTAAGCTCCATGTGAAATGCAACCCCTTTGGTTCTGCAGCCACCTGACTCTGGGAACATTTACTTTCTTGCAGTAGCACAGGTCATGACCTGAAAGTTCCTGAAGTTCTCAGGGTTATGTTTACAGACAAATGTAGGTTCACCGTGGTGAAAACAGCTTTGAGTCATTTGGCATCACCTTCATCCCAGGTCTCCTGAGGTGCTGGAAGACAGGAGCCCACATGTTGAGGCCCTGTGGGGCTTAGTCACACCATGACTAAACCCTTGTGTCTCTAATCGCCTTTCTTGGGCACACAAACAGTGCTTTTTTTGCCACAGTCTCTGGCACTTTCTGCCTCTCTGGCCATTTTATTTTCCCTAAAACAACCCTGTGAGCAGGGACTGAAGCACCCACCCATGTGCCCATGGTTGGTGTGAATTACAAAGGGGTATCGAGTGTTGCATTTCCATCCAGCAAGTCTCCAGCAGAAGGGAGGGTGTGCTGCAAAACTTACTGCATTTTATACTTGTATAATCCTCCCTACTGTTCCCTGGGAAGGAGCTGCAGTGGCTCATAGCTCTGCACTGGTGATGGACCTGTACCTTGCCATGAGGGAATCCTTCTGCTCAAGCTCTACCTGTATTCCTTGCTCTTCTCTGTGTACAGCTTATTGCACCCATGTGCTAAAAGACTCTCTTAGTTAGAAAGAACACAATAAAATGCCTTCCTTGAAGGATGACAAGGGATCTTTTGGTGGGGACCTGGTATGTGTTCCTCACAAGCTGAAATGCAAACTATCATGTGTGACTGACTCTCTCAAGGACATGACAGCATCAGTGGCCACTCTGACGGTCAAGGAAGGAGGAAAGAGCTAAATCAACTGTTCCGTGACTGCTCCTGTGGTTTATATGAATGTGCAAAGCCAGGAATTGACAGGACTGTGTTTTCAGGTGAGGGAGTGGAGAGGCTGGGCCCATCTATTTTGTTATTCTCTTCAGCTGCCTGCTTATTCCGGCTGATTTACTCTTTTCTTCTTGTCCAACTACTTATGCATCACCTCTCTGTGGTTTAACAAAAAACACACCTGTGACAGAATCTTGATTGAAATTCTGATGCCTGTTAACACTTGCATTTTGCAGCCTGTGAACTGGAATTAGAGCTGCTCATGCTTGGAGGGTTGAGCAGGGCTGAATGTAGCTAGTTCACCTCCCTTTTGGGGTCATCTGCCTGGTCATTTGTTTTCACAGCCTCCCTCTCCTGTGCTCAGGCCAAAAGCAACTTCTTCCCAAGCTCCTACATCTGCCAAAGAGGAGAACAAAGCCTCCTTGTTCAGTGCAGCCACTCCTGCTCCCTCCTCGTGGGCAGTGAGGAGCCCTGGCCTTTGGAAGGAGGCGCTTCCAGTTGCACGGAATGGCTTCAGCAGTGGTCAGGTTACTTGTTGGAAGGGTTCAGCTAGAACGTGGTGGAAAGTGGTAGGCAAGTCATAGAAAAACAACCTTCTTTTCTCCCCCATCTCTTTGACAAAGGAAAATTAGAAATCTAAGCAGCTGCTGCAGGGCTGAGCATCACACGCTTCCCTCTCGGTGATCTTTGATTTCCTAATGTGTAGGTAAAATAATTATTCTGTTGCTTAAGGAGTTCTTGAACCCCAGCTTGAGCCTTTAGCATGTAAGCCAGTCTGGAGGGAAGCAGACACAAGATTACTTGCAAATTTGTCACTTGCTCCAGCCTTTTTCTACCTGATCTCAGCTGAAAAAAAAAGTCCGTTTTGCATAAACTGGAGTTACTTCCCCACCACCTCAGGCTGAATTATAGATGAGATGTGAGGACTTCCTGGAGCTGATGGAGAAGCTACAAAGAACTCTAACACTTTTAACTCTGTAAGAGCTGAACTGTTACTGATTGTTTTTTCCCTTGCATCTCTTTTGGTTCAGCTTCCTTTATTTTTGACCATCAATATAATTTTGGGGTTTTAATGCTGTTTTACTCTGTTCTCTCCCACTTTGAGCATTCCTGTGTGCCACGTAGGGCTGTGTCTCTCTGGTCTCTTCTCAAGGCTGATCAGCTGGAGAATTTCAGGTGGAAATGGTTTGTGCCCAATTGACTGGACTTGGCTACAGAGTTAAAGTGGCTGCAGCAGAGAAAGCCAAGAAAAGGACTTGGGGAAACAAGGGATGTGGTGGGGAGGAGGGTTGAGATAAGGAGGTCTGGAGAGGCATGGAACCAGGACCTTAGTGGTGGGCTGGAGAAGGCAAGAATATCCACATTTCATTTGAACATATGAGTGCAGCCTTAGGACTGTGTGCAGCAGGACCACAGCTGCCAGGATTGCTCCTCTATGTCACTGCGTGCCTGGGCCCTTCATCCTGCTGTAATGACCACGAAATATCTCAACAAAAAATTTTGGCCAACTTCTTTTTGCTGAGGAGAGCAGATACTCATGAAAAGCAGCTGGTGTGGCTTTTCAGGGCTTGGTGTTAATGTACGTGCAGGAAAAGATCAGGATGTGGGTCCTGGGCAGGTTTATGACCCCTGTGTGCTGCTCTGTCCAGGAAGGAAGTATACAGGTTACCATAGTTGTTCATATCATGCCTTTTTTTTAATGCAAAATCTTCAAAAAGAAAGAAGAGTTGGTTCATTCTAGCAGTTGAGTATCGAGATTATCGTGAGTATTTTCCATTTTATGGCTCAGGAGAGAGGTCTGGAGTTATTTTTAAGCAAGTCCTTTCCTATTTACAGAGGCAGTTTATTGGCTCAGATCATGGCTTAGCTCAAAACCCCAGTGGGTTTTCCTCTGTATGGTCATGAGAGCCTAAAGCCTGTTATTGCTTCTGTTGTCTGGTTTTATCAGGCCTGTTTTCTAAGCCTACTCTATGACCCATCTAGCACCTACACTGTGCTCCTGGCTCTTCCTTGGAAGCCTAATTTAGGCTGATTTGTGGTAGGCAAGGGACACAGGTGCAGAGTCAGACACTCAGATCCCTTAGCACCTCTCACCTACCCTGACCTTGGTCAAGCTCTCAGACCATCAATGGAGACTTTGACTCAGAGGAAGGAAAATTCAGAAATGCTACTACCTACAGCTTTTGCTATTTGCCTTTTTTTTTTACACAGATGAAAGAAACTGAATGTGAGTTTCTAGCTCTGCAGCTTGGAGAGACACTTGGGGGTGGCTTGGACTGGAGCCTCCTGCTGCAAAGGGACATCCCCATCCATTGCTTAAAACAGGTCAGGCTGCATTAGAAATTTCAATGATTTTAAATACCCGGGTACCAAAAGAGCTGTCCCAGTGCCCGATAGCCGACCTGGAGGCTCACCGAGAAGAGATGCTGAGATTTACACCGTGGTGTAAAAGCAAATTCGGTGAAGTGGTCCCTGAAAGTAGCGCCAAGGAGGGCTCCCAGTGGGTAGTAAATGCAGCTCGGGCTCTGCTTCCAGCTGAAGCTTTGGGAGGCATTTCCCATCTGCAGCGGTATCGGGAGCGAGGAGTGGACGCGCAGCCCCATCTAGTGCTGTGCCGCGAGTGGTGCTGCCGAGCCGGGATGCGCACAGGCAGTGCCCGAGGTTCTCCAGCTTCAAGGCACCGACTCGAGGGATCAAACCAGGAAAAATCCTTAACCACAAATGCAGCACGTATTGGCTGGGTGCTGGAAGGTAGGTCTGAAGTGAGCGACACGGGAATGACCCGTTTTCCTTGGTCAACACACAAGTAGTGCTCAAGATAAGGACTTTTATCCCATGGATTGTACAGTTTTGTGGAGGGGAGGAATCTCCAGCTCTAGAGGGAGTGTTGCTGCGTATGTTGTTAGTTGCTCCATTTCCCGGGGAGCTGGACTAATGCATGGAGGTCTATCCAGCCTGACTCAATCCTCTGTGCCACCACAGAGACTTGGAGGGCAACAAAAATCCTGAGACCTCCGAAAACATGGCTAGCAAGGATACTTGAGCAAACAGTGACCAACTAGTCCAGAGAAGACAATGCAGAGGGTCAAAAATAGAGAGAGTAATTCCCTTCTTACTTCTGCATCATCCTAGGGAAAGAACAAGATGTAATGGTCACAAATAGCATCCTAGGAGGTTTAGGTTCAGTAAGGAGATTTTTCTAACATGAGATTAGAGAAGCATTGGCGTAATTGTGCTGGGAGGTCTTCCAGGACTGGAAAGTTTGAAGACTGTATTGGATAAGCTCCAGCCAGGACTGTTTCAGCTGCAGCTGATCCCACCATGAGCAGGGGATAGATTTAGCTCCCCCAGAGGGAGGAAGGGAGTGTTCTTTCCAGACTCTCTCTTTTTGCCGTTTTGACTTGATGGATGATATTAGACACTGATGATGGGGTTGTGGTTACTCGCCCTTACTCCTGAAGCATTTCTAGTTCTCCTTATAGGACATGCTGTCATGAAACTGGGCACAGACTTTTCCCTGTAGCTAAAGTTGATGCTGAGGGCAGAGAAGAGGGAATTGCAAGTCCTTGGTTCAGAAGGAGCTGTGAGTTGACCCCCACTATGGCTAAAATTAGAGCATCTCCTAGACCGATTTAAAATGTACAATCCTGGACAAAGCACCTGTCAGCTTGCAGAGGTTGTGTGTTTGAGCACTGGGGCTAGAACTCACCTCTCTTGTTGAGTGATGATTGGGAATTTCAGCTTAGGAGAGGAGATCTGGGAACAAAACAGATTCCCAATTGTGCAGAAATAAAGGGAAGGCTCAAAATTTGCAGGAAACATGGTCTCTGCACTTCCATTTAGTTTGTCTCTCCTCCTGTGAAAATAATGTGTGAAACCTGGAGAAGCCAGCTGGAGCCAAAGGATGTAATGGACCCTGACACTGTAAAACACTTTCCTGTGAAATCCTGCCTGCAGCCTATCCAGGGAGGATTTTCTCTGTGGCTCATTGCCCTCTCAGCTGGCATTTTGCTTCAGCTGCTCCTTGCACCTGCAGTGCTGGTGGCAGTGGGAGGAGCCACCCTGTGAAATCTGCAGCACAGGTGAGGTGGGGAAACACAGGGCAGATGTGCTTCGGTGCATGTACAACATACACCTCACTGCATATGAAGCCATGAAGTGAGGTGAGGGGTGGGTTCTCTGCAGGCACAAACTTGCACAGCTGGGAGCTGCCCTGACTGATGCCCCAGCAGAGTGTGAGCTTACCCATCGGTACCCACTGCAGCTGCTTCTGCCATGTCTAATATCCCTGGAGAATCTCTTCCTTGTGTTTGAAGGACTTCTGCTTTGTCTCTACTCCAAGTTTTCTGATCACTGTGTCAGCGGAGAGAGAAATAGAAGTCAAACATAACTGGTTAAATCACTGGCCTGGAAAACTCAAGCATTTTTCCCAAGCTCTGCTTATCTCTGACCCTCAGCCCAATCCTTAACTATAAAGGGACTGCATGCATACCACTCCTGTTCTTGTTTTGGGATACACTTGCAAGTGTGACCCCTTATTACTTGTTCCTGGTGTGTGTGCTTGCCCTTAGCTGGTCTCATGAGCCTGTTCTGACTGTTATTAGGGGATGTAGCCTGTCCCTGATCCAGTACATGTGACAATGAAGTCTCCTCCCCCATTCTGGACTGGTTTACTGGCTGCTGGTAGGGGCTGCAATGGGTTATGGCAATGCAATGACATCTTTCAGGCCCTTGCTCCAGCTGACAGTGCTTGGAGGTCTCATCCTTTTTAACCCGAAGCTGAATCGTGAGCACATGTGGGCCAGACAGGGAGAATGCCACTGCTCTCCTTCCAAACAGCGCTTCCCAGATCACATCTTTGCTGTCATTTCTCTCTGCAGTCCACAAAAGACAGAGTTGCAATAAAATGATCACACCTGGTAGTACAACAACTTCCTGATGTATCTCTGAAGAGATCCTGATGTTTGACCCAGCAACTGGCAATCATCAACATGCAGAGCTCCAAATGAAATACATTCCTGTGCAGCTTTCAGTCCTTTGACAGAGATGTTTCCCAGTGTAAAGCTGCCATGAAAAATGTAAGCCAAAAACGTACAATTTCTCAACCAGTGCTGCTAGGAACACGGCTGCAAAATGCAGGAATGAAGCAAACACACCTGGAGAGGTTTGATTCTGGCTCTGACTTTTCTTCCCATCTGTGCTAGCTGTTAGGCAAGATCTGAACAATGCTCAATTTATCATCTCATGAAAGGGCAGCATGGAAGAAAGGAATAGGAACATCACAGGGAAGTATAAACATACTGCCCGTGGCATGTGGCTGCCCCAGCAGCTGAAACACCAAGTCATCCCTTGTGTTACTAACTCACTGGATAGAGGGAGGACATGCAAGTGGGTTCTTGTACAGAAGCAAGGAGGCAGCTGAGTGTTGAGGCCCCTGATGCAGCTTACACGTACAGACATCACTTCATGAGGGTCTGCAGTTCCAGCAGTGGCTTCCCATGGGAGAACCCTGGAGTACCTCCAACTACCTTTGGAGAGCCCCCAGGGAAGTTTTAAACTGGTGGATCTTTTAGCAGGTAAAATTCTGGTTTTGCATGATCTCTGTGAGCCTGGGCTGGGTTAGGACCCTTGGACTGGTTCCCAATTCCAATATGAGAGCAATCTGGTTTTTGCTAATGTGCCTGCAGGCAGGGATGCCCACAGCAGGCAGGGCAGGTAAGAGGGGATGCAGTTGCTGCTTAGCATGTTGCCTTTGCTGTAGCCTGCATCTGGCTTTCACTGCGGTCTTGAACAAGTCATTGTTCATTTGTTGAATGGCAAGTATTACTTTTTTTTCATTATGTTTACAGAGGAAATAAAGATTACACAGTGTGACCTCTGCCTGCTGGTGCCCCAAGTAGCTCATGGCCTATTTTAAATAAACTTTACATGTGGGGAGAGTCGTTAAAGGTATTACAAGTTCATAAACAATCTAAAAATCTATACCTGGGTAGGGGAGGAATAAGGTAAGTCATTTACCACCCTGTTTCAGCCAGCCAGCTCTAGCTGCAACACTTGATGGAAATTCAGGCTTGCTTAATCCCACTGCTCTCAGGACACTCACTGACTTTGGCTTTTGCAGGTGCAATGTTAGGAGTGACTTCAGGGTTGCAGAAGTATGATCCATGGGGTTTTTCATTTGACTAGAAAAAATGATGCTTGAAATTTCAACAGGGAGTCTTTGCAGGCAGGAGTTTCATCCTCACTGGATGGAGCCCATGGAATTGATGACCTCCTTGGTAACAATGAGCAGGGAATGGTGTTAGGGTAAGGAAACACAACCAATCCTCATCACTGGGTCGATCTGGAAGGGAATGGAAGGACTAGGAAAAGTGAATGGATGATCTCTAATGTTCTTGCTGCTGTGATTATCCAACTTGTGCTGCTGCTCCTCCAAAGCCCTTCCAAAAGGGCAGCTCTGTGGACAGTCACACACTCCTTGGAGTGCCTTGCTTGCCATTGTCTCTGTTTTTCTTCCAGCACACAAAGCTTGGTGGACATAAATCAAAAGGAATAATGTTGTGTAGGAAATGGGCTACTTCAGTGCAGATATTGGGGGAATCTCACAATATCCTTCAAAGCAGCCAGAAGATTCCAGGTTTGGCTACAAGACTGTAGTCCATAAAAATTGCTGGGATAGTTCTTGTGCTTTCCCCCCAGGAGAGAGGAAACCTTTTTCTCTGTCTCATTTACTGCCAGATTTCCCCTGTGTGAATGCATTTCTTTTCCTTCACAGACTTTCCATTGATTGCTGCCCAACTCTGTGGCCTTTATATCCTGGAGCTCTGTGCTGAAATATCCTCCTTCCAGATGAAAAGGAGGGATGAGGAGCTAAAAAATAGTTTCACTTCCTTATCAATTACAGTGCTT
The DNA here is from genome assembly GCF_003945725.1 of Corapipo altera. Taxonomy (NCBI): domain Eukaryota; kingdom Metazoa; phylum Chordata; class Aves; order Passeriformes; family Pipridae; genus Corapipo; species Corapipo altera. The sequence continues at coordinate 53,631 of NW_020884947.1, forward strand.
CTTGGGCTATGTGGTTAGAGAAGTGCAGAGCTCAGGAAAAATCCAAGCTGAGGACCTGGCCTCAGCATCAAGGATTTCCTTTCTGAGATGAGCTAACAATTGCTGTGCTCTCCAAACTAAGGATCTCCCACTGTTTTATGTGATTGTATTGGGTTTTTTTATGTCACACACCTCATTCAAGGGGCATCTGCACACAGTTTTCTCATGGAAAGTACAATCATTTTCTGGAACGTGTTGCTGCAGACTATTGCTGAATCCAGGCACTTAGCAAAATTCAAAGAGAGGTCGGATATTTGTACGGGTCACAGCACTAGTCCAGGCCCATAAGGGATTCTGCTAACAAGTTTTGGAGCAGATCTGAATAGTGCTTTCAGGTCTTAGCTGTTCTCTTGTACTTAAAGCTTAGGAGGAGACCCTCATGTCCAAGATATTCCCAAACATTTGCCTCCTTGATGTCCTCTTGTACCTTCCCATCGCTGTGTGCTGGAGAAAGTATGGCTCTGATCCACATTTCCTTTGCTGTGGCTATCCACTTGCAGGGTGTGGACACTAACTGAAGGATCACAAGAAAGATGCTCCTGAAAAGGTCCTGTTTGTCCCAACTCTCAGATTGAAGCAGAAGCCAGTACAGGCTGGATGCTGGGATTACATGAGGTATCTTCTCGTTTCTTTTGGGGGGCAATTCTTGTTCTCCCTAATCTGTGTTACAGGGCTAAGAAAGAGGGAGTGTGAGGGTCCAAACCTGTCATGAACAAGAGCAGAATAAGGTACCTGCACAGGGGTTGGGTTTCTCTGCTCCCCAGAGCAGGTGAGTGACAACTACCTCTGATGGCCACCATGTAATTTTGGCCCCCTGTCATTAGCTGTGCTACTCACAGTCTCTGGCACAAATAAAGCCACTGAAGGGGACAGGAGGAGTCTGCAGACAACACAGGTAGTGGATAAGGGTACAAATCCCAGCTACCATCCTCTGCCAGGATCCTGGGGTGGTTACTTTGCCCCAGGGAGAGGGGAGGTATTGTTTGGTACCCAAACAAGCAGACATGGAATTGAATACTGCTGAGACCGTAGTCCTTTTCCAGTAGAACCCTGTGTTGCATATGAATAAGTCTGTCCATCCATCCATCCATCCATCCATCCATGGTAGAATTAGGGATGGCTGCAAAGGGAGTATTTGAAAGACTGGCCCATCAGGCCAGTTTTGAACTGCAGAACTAAACTTTACTAAATTCACCACAGGCTTCTTTCTGATGGTCAGTTCTTCCACAATGTCAATCCAGCAATCCCATATACATTAGCTGTAAAAACACACAGCCAGCAAGTGCTGACAGTGAGCGCTGGGGGCTGCAGGCTCGGTGGCTCCCACTCACCCAGGTCAAGGTGACCAGGCTTGAGAGAGCAAGTCAGAACCAATCTGCTTGTTTTCTTTTTTCTCCATTTTCCTTCATTTATTCTTGATGTTTTTTTGCTAATTCCCAAGCCCCAAAAGGGGAAGGGTGATGATGGTCGTGTGTTCCTCTGCTCCTGATACCGCTCACCTAATTTTCATTGTCTTGCCAGCCATTCTCCTTGTGTGTTGGGGGGATGCTCTGCCTTTTTGTAGTCCCTTATGTGTACCTTGGCCTCCCTCTGGCAACTTTTGTTACAGGATGCCTCCTAAGTGCACCTACACCATCTCTGTGTGCCCTTTTGCTGATCACAGAGCTGACACACATATGTGAAGCCGTGTCTGACTGTGCCATCAGTGCTAGGAAGCACTCACATGCTCTTGCTCCTTATGCTGTTTAAGTAAGCTTATACTGTGGTTCAAGGGAAGCTATTATTAATTTTACACTGGTCATCGTGTTTATAATTTATTGGTGTCACAGGTATCTGCATCACCTGAGTGGACTCTTGTGTGTGGGTGCATCAGTATCGCAGCGTCTCCCACTGGTTTGGGTTTCATCATCTCTGTGTAGGAGGGAGCCAAAGCCGGCCTGAAAGCTGGAACAGCTCCTCTTTCCATCCTCAGCACCGCAGCCTGACACTCACGCCACTCGTGTCCCGGGTCTGCGTGACCGCGCAGCACACGCGGGGTCCCGGAGCCGCCGCGCTCCCCAGCAGAGGGCAGTGGCAGACAGACGGACGGACGGACGAATGGGTGCACAAACCTACGCCAAGCGCTGTTCTGCTCTTCTCCGGGGCCCTTTAGCCATGATCCCGGGCCAGTTAGACTGCAGCGTAAGCCCAGAACTATTTAGCTGGAGGAGGCCAGGCTGTGCAGGAGCTGGTAGGATCAGGGCTCCATGTCCCGGTTCCCCCGCTGATGGGGATATAAAAGAAAACCTGAACTCGTTGTGGGTCTTTGGTAGGATGGGGGAATGTGTTAAAGAGGTCCCTGCAAATGCTAACCCTTGCATAATTCTTAGGGAGGATTTCTCTTTGGGGCATAATTTATTTTGAATGAGTGTTTCAGTGTGGTTCGGGGGAGAACACACAGCTGGAATCCCTTTTCTGACCATAGATTTTTGCCTGACCAAGTACGCTGAGAGCATATTGAAGGCTGAGACCTTGGGAGGTGATGCCAGGAGAAAACTGCCACCCTAAAATATGCTTAAATATAATAATAGCTTTTCTTTTTTGACTAGTCACCTCATCCTCCCTTTTGATTTCGTGGTCACAGACCCTGGTGCTCAGTGTGGCACTCAGACATTAATACGCAGAAACAAAACCTGTGTGTTTTATGCACCAACCCACTGATCAATGAAATTTGAAGCAGGAGAGCTCAAATGAAACTTTCAGTATTAAGCTATTAAAAATCCAGGAGCATCTTTCTACAAATTGAAACGAATAGCACATCATCCTCCTTATACTGTGCCTGCTCTTGTGAGGTCTCGAAAGACATGCAGCTCCAGACCTGGTTAGCATTTAGATGAGAGACCTCCAAGAGCTTTGGCTGGTTGAGAAACAAGTATTGGAGCTTTAGTAAGTGGCATTTTCCTGTCCTGAGTCAGTGTTGAACACGTGCCCATTCCAGCAGCAGAAGATCTCATTCTTCAGCGCTGTCATTCTGGCACCCAAGAGCTCTCCAAAGTTAAAGCCTATCTTGTCAACACCAGATACACTGAGATACTCTGGGTGTTTGCTAGAGAGGAGAGACACATGTGCAGGACATGGTTCTGGCACCCATCACAGTGTTCAGCAATGGATGGGACCTTGGAGTTCAAGTACTGAGCAAAAATGATAATATTTTTAATACAACAAGGGTCGGGTTAGGTGATACTGGAAGAAGGAGTTATTGAAGGAGGGATCCAGATCTTCCCATTTCTCTCTTTTGCTTGGTAGCATCAAGCTGACAGTAGCTGTTCCTGACCCTTTCCTTCTTTGCTAATAGCAGCCTCGCTCCTCTCGCAGCACCCACTGCTCTTGCATATATATCACTGGCTGTCTTCTGAAAGCAGAACATCTGTCCAATCTGTGTTTCCTCCAGATTCCTCCGGGTGGGAATCATTACTGCTGATTGACACCTGATGATTCAGAGCAGAAGATGGAGAAGATGAGGGTGTTCTCCTCCAAAAAGACCAGGACAGACTGCACCTGGAGTTTCTTTGCTGGAATAAGATGGATGTCTGGAGGGGGCCAAGCTCCATAAGCGAAGGAATTCATCTCAGTGAGGCAAAAGGAACAATTTTATTCACCAGAAGTTTACTGTCCTAAATGTTTCCAGTGACAGCCTGAAGGTCACCAGAAGCTGCAGACAAATTCAGAACTAGTTGCACAGTAGAATATGGAGCAGGGGAAGGTTTCTACGTTATAGCAAAGCAGCTGTATAACGTCTTCCTGTGGTCCTGTGCCATTGTAATGGACTACAGCTCCAAGAAGTCTGTGTGATTGCTCTGGGCAGGGTGACATACAAGCAGAAGACTACCCACAAAAGGCAGGCATGGAGCTGGGAACATTTCGCTGAAACAAGTAGAAGAGAGGAGAGGGTGATTCTTGCACTTCCTACAGGGCTGGGGCCAGCCTGGCCTCTGTGGCCTGATCCTAACTGCTCTGTGACTCCAAAATGGTGCACTGACAGAAATTACTCATCAGCATGTTCAGCAGAGGCTACCCACTGGTGGGGACTTAGCCAGTGACTGCCAGTGCTTCTGCAGGGTACCATCACAGACCATCTCCACAGGCTGCTTTCTGGGGTTTCCATCTCAAGGAGAAATAAGAAGCCAAATAACAGATTTCCCCTGATTTCATCCTCAGACTGATGTGGGTGGAGAGGCTGTATTGATTACTAAGGACACAGCTGACATTTTGTGGGGTTCCTAGAAACTCGGCATGGGCGCCTTGAGCCGAGGCTGTTTTGTTTTAAAAGCAAACGTGAGCTGTTGGACCTGGCGCCGTGGGATGCTGACACCACCTGGCAGAAGGGTTGTGCTCAGATCAGGATGACTGTATGTGTTTAATTTCGAGCTGGAGGAGGAGAACTATGGTGAGTCCTGGGTCAGTGACAATGAGGTCTGGACTCCAGATGTGCAAAGCCTGGCAGTGCGAGACGGGAAAGCTGTTTTGAGAAGAACATTTTGGAAGTCTGGGGGAGTGCACAGTGGGATACTAGATCTCAAATTAAATCTTCAGCCAAAAAGGGAGGAATCTAGCAGAAGTTTTATCAGGCTGGGCTACTGCAGGAATTGCTTCAGCTGCTGGCCAGGAGTGTTGCTGAGAAATTGAATCCTGCGGCAGCCTTATCTGATGGGTCAAGGGAACAGTTTCCAGATTTTGCAAAGTGGTTGCTCTCAGTGTGAGGCAGTGGGGCAGTGTGAGAAATGAGCAATGCCAAAACAAGCAATGCCAAAACATGTCTTGGGTCTTTTGCAAGAACTGGTGGTGGATAGGCAAACTGGGCATTTCTAGAGTGCTTCTCTCTCTGCTCATGCTGCTCTTTAGCTTGATTTGCCTTGCATGGTAAGAATCATAGTCATTTTTAAATTGGATATTTAAACATTTGATTGTAAGGAAAAGCATTAAAACAGGAGTAAAAAAAACCAGCGCTACAGAGAAAGGCAGTGCCCACTAATAGGCAGGTAGGAACCTTGCTGATGGAAGCCGTGGTCTCTACGAGTGTCAAGTATTTCCAGGAGTAAACAGCAGCTGTACAAATTTTAGGGATGTGAATTTTGAACTAAGCACTGAAAGTTCCTACTATGTATCTCTCAGGCGCCCAGTGTCTTTGGTGGATGGAGACTGAGGGAGATGTTCCCTTGAAAAGCTCAAGAGAGAGGAGCTGGTATGCAGGGCATGGTGAGGAAGAGGAGGACAGATAAAATACTTTCTGAGCACCATGTCTTCTGTGCTTTCAGATGGGCAAAAAGGCAGGTGGGAAAACAAAGCCACATATGTATTATTGAGGTGAAGTGTGTGACTTCAGAGCTGTGTTCCCCAAAGACAGTTCAGAGCCAGTCTCTTGGTTTGTAAGCTGACCTCCATCAGGGACTTGCTCATCTATGTTTTCTATCAAGGATATAAAGCTAACAGGAGTGCCACAGAGGGGCTTAGAGGGAAAGCCATATAAGGAGCAGCTGAGGTCCCTTGTTTTGTTCAGACAGGAAAAGAGGAGACTGAGGGGAGACCGCATTGCAGTCTACAAATTCCTCCTGAGCGGACGAGGAGGGGCAGTACTGATCTCTTCTCTATTCACTTTGGTGATAAACTGAAGGTTTCAGCTTAGGTTCACCCACTAACTCAGGTCCTTAACTTTTAGGTAGCATCTGGTCTGAGTTCCCTCTGAAGTCAATAGAGATGAGTTGCCCTGGACCTAAGGTTTGAATTGTCTTCACAGGCTGTAAAGAAAGCACAGAGCAGTGAGACATCTTACTACGAATACAAAGTGGGATAGAATGAGTCCCGTCCTTAGTACTCTTGGCTGATATCCAAAATATTTTGACTCTTGTAATGCCCACTATCCATCAGCTTTTACCTATTTCTCTTCCAAGACTGTGTCATTCATAATCCTCATCCCTGCAGACCTTTGTGTGGCCCAGAATCCCATTTTGCAAGGTGTTACACCAACAGGATGGCCTATTGCCATCCTGTTCCTCATCAATGATGAAAGTGCCCCTCTGGATCTTGCAGAAGTCTGGGGTTTCTGTTATGAATTTTTGGCATCAGTGATGATAAACCCTGAGTGAAGCTCCAGCTCCAGGATCTCCAATGTAGACCTAAGCTGGGATCCAATGCTGGACCCAGCTCCCCTGTCACTCTCCCTCCTCCCACACTCTAGTCCCAGGCCCTAGCTCACTGTAGAGAATCTAGTAAACAGGAGTGAGTTTGAAAACAGCTTCCTAAAGAGCAGTATGTTTGCTGCATGGGATGCTGCATGACCAGAGAACCATGTCCCTGCACCACAGGACCATGATGCAGCACCTCAGCTCTGGCCTGGTAGCACCTCCTTCAGTTCAAAGCCATTGTATCCAGCCAGGGAGCTCCCGGGAAATCCTTGGGAGCAGGTTTTCAAGAGTGGGTGTTGTGGGGACCTTTCCATCAGCAGGTGTGGGGCAAAAGGCCAGATGACACCTCAGAGCATAGCAGGGAATGGGGCAAGCCCTTACAAGGGAATGTACAGTATGCTGGGCACACGCAGTGTCCATCAGCCAGTACAGTAGCAGCCGGGAATAGTTTGGCTGGATAGTCCTGCATGAGGGAACGGTCCTGAAATAGGTTGATAGCCTTGATGTTATTTTTGTTGTGCTGGAAACCACAGCCCTGGCATCCTGAATGGCTGTCTGGCTCCCAGGTGGCTGCTCTGGGGTGGGTGCCCTATACATCCTCATGTGGGAGGCAAAGGAATTCACCTTTTGGTTGGCAGGGGAGAGGGATTTAGAGGCAAATGATGAAATATTTGTAAAAATGAGCTTCCAGTGCTCTGGAATGGAGTAATATGAATATGGTATGGGAAGTCAGTGGCTTACAATGCTGAGGACCAGAAATGGAGGAGAGGAGTCCAGGGAGGAATCCCTCCTCACTTCTTTCACTGTTTCATTGTGTGGATGGCAGCCAGAGCTCTGACGTTGCAGCCACCTTTGTCTCAACAGTCTATGCAACACAATAGGTGCTTCTGTCAGAGCCACCATCTTGAAATACACCTCAAATTGTAAAATATCTCCCAAAGTGACAGTCTCCACAGGGAACTGAACAGTGGTCAACCAAATTCCTGGTTCAGTCCAAAAGCAATCCTAGGATTGTAGTCTTAAATCACTTAGGACTATGAAGTTTATGAGGTCTGTAGAAACTTTCTGACCTCAGTGATTCATTTTTAGCCAAAAATCTCTGCTTTTCAAATCTCAGCATGAGGCAAACTTTAGCAGGAAAACAGTTCAACACTCAAAAGCAAATTATGCAGAAAAAAAGGTGTTAAGCCTAAAATTTCATATAGGAAAGTTGGGAGGAGAGCTGTGCCAAGCTCCACGTATGAAGAAAACCTTGACTTACTGGGTCCTCAAAATAAGTGACCGCTTTTATAAGGTGTCAATGATTTCCAGATTGCATGTTCCTGCCTGCTTTGAGTGGGAGTGAAAAGGGCCAATTTGCTGTCACTGAGTTTCAAGGTGGATCCCACTTTCTCACTGTATCTGAAAGATAAGCAAAGCAAAGAAATCGAGGTTGAAATTGAGGGACCTGTGAGTCTTCATAGGAGTTCAAAGAGTTACGCTTGAAGACATGGCAGATACAAGTATTGAGGTGCCTGCACAGTGACAGCAAAGTGACACATGATCATAAAGAGGAGAAATATCTCCAGAAATAGAAGCACATTTAGCTGCAGTGTGCGATCCTCCTACACTGCTTTGCTTGTGGGGTATGAAAAGCATGGAGGGATCACCTCCTTTCCTCCTTCTTGAGACAATTACTCAGGCAGATTTGGGGCTCTTTATCCTCTGTGGGAGGGTATGAAGATAGGGATGTTCTTTGGGTACATAGGAGATGTTCCCATGCAGGCAGATTCAAGGATCTCATGTTCTTGTGGCTCCCTGGTGAGTAAGGAACGGCTATTCCTGTGTTAGAATAGGGAACTCAAAAATGAATGTTTCAGATGAATATGGAGAGAGGAGAGGGCTGTAGGGAATTCATAGCTTTCACAAGATCGCATCTATGAATTCCCCATCTACTGCTCTTGGAGTGAAATGTCATGGCTCATTTATTCTTCTCATCATTGTGAGCTGCTGTGAATACTCTCACATTAAATTATACTTTGTTAAAACATCATCAGTATGGGCACAAGAAGAAAAATTATTCATGGGTTTGTCCTGCTCCTCAAAGGATTTAGTTCTCACCTTTGCAGTCAGTGTCCAGGTTTCTCCTGCAACTTCTTATCCTCCTTGGGAAGGACAAAACCCCTCCCATGGCCCTTCCAGTGAACTTTCTGTCTGGCAACCCTGAAGCTGTGACTTCATTTAGGTCCTGAAGGGACCAGCTCTGGATTGTGTCAGGCAGGATGTCCTGGGACTTGAGGCCTTGAGAAGAAGTGATGGATAGGGGAAAAAAAAAAAAGAAAGAAAGAAAATGCCATTTTTGTTTCATTTCCCAAGGGCCTCCTTAACACATTTCATTTTGAAGCAAAAATGTGCAAGAGCTGTGTGTTGGAATGGGAAGACAGTCTCAATTCACAAGTGTGGGGTTAGCTCCTGGGCTCACACTTCAGGGCATGCAGAGAGCAGGAGAGTGTCTTTGGGCAATGGAGAATGGAGAGGACTTTCAAATGTTCCCTGCCTTCATCTTTCTTGGGAAGAGTGGGAGCACGTTCCTGAAGTCTGCAAACCGAGTGCATCTGAGGTGATTTGGAATAAATATCAAGCTTGTCACACATAGGCTATTGCATGGTGGAGTGCATTTCTCTCTCTTGTTGAAGTGAATAAAATTCTTTTGTTTTCCTCTAGATGAACTTGAAGATGTGTTGGAGCCTTTTGTGGTTCTCTCAGAATCAGGAGAGTTACACAAAACAACTTCTCTGTGATGGTGCCTCCTCCAATGTCCCCCAAATCTGACATAATTGCTCACATTTCAGTGTCTTCAAGGGTCAGAAAGATTCTAAAAAGACTTGAAGATCATAGGATGGAAGATCTTGTGGGTTTTATGTAAAATGATTCTATGCCTGTGAGAACAGTAATTGATTTTCATTGAAAAAATATATGTAATGAGTGCTATGTTTGGTAACAGCATTCCTAAGACTGAACCTAAATGGATGGAGGAATTGAGAGCTACATATGAATTATAAATTTAGTAATTAGACCTTTCACCTGCCCATCTGCCCTGAATTTGCTTTCTAGATGTATTTTTTATCAAAACAATAAAATTAAAACATGCTTAGCGAACTTAGTCTGTTAAATAGGAAGTATATAGGGAATCTACGATATGGGGTGTGGTGGGAAGGGATTATTGGCTCTCATTTGGGATGACTAGGATAATACATCTTGAGTAAAATAGGTGTCAAAGATAATATAGCCTAGAAGTGTTTACAGAATGACTCTGATTTACAGGACTCGAATTAACATGAGTATAGTTCAGGTATCTCAGGGATGTTAGGGAACCTGTATTTCATATACGTTTATGCATCATACACAATCAAGCACAAATGTACCTCTGCAAGCCTTTGGCAGTAGAGTCTGGTGGGCACCAGCACTAAATAGATTAAAAAAATGGTCAAATTAATGGAAAAGGTTATAGTGGGCTTTTTACTCTTAGCTACATTTCCAAACACAGACACTTTGATGGGACATCAAGGTGGTGCTGTTGACACACCTGAAGGATGGGATGCCAACCAGAGGGACCTAGACAGGCTCAAGAAGTGGCCCATGAGAATCTCATGTGTTTTAACAAGACCAAGTGCAAGGTGCTGCACCTGGGTTGGTGCAAGCCCTGTTGTCAATCCAGGCTGGGGGATGAACAGGTCAAGAGCAGCCCTGGGGAGAAGGGCTTGAGAGTGCTGGTGGATGAGGGACTGGACATGACACGGCAATTGGCATTTCCAGCCCAGAAAGTCAAATGTGTCCCGGGCTGCATCAAAAGCAGCTTGGCCAGCAGGTCAGGGAGGGTATTCTGCTCCTCTGCTCTGCTCTGGTGAGACCCCACCTGCAGTGCTGCCTCCAGCTCTGGGGTCTTCAGCACAGGAAGGACATCGACCTGGTGAAGCCAGTCCAGAGGAGGCCATCAAGTAGATTAGAGGGATGGAGCTCCTCTTCTGTGAGGAAAGGCTGAGAGAACTGGGATAATTCAACCTGGAAAAGAGAAGGCTTCAGGGTGACCTAATTATGGCCTTCCAGTATCTGAAGGGAATTAACAGAAAAGATGGGACAATACTATTTACAAGGGTGTGTAGTGACTGGACAAGGGAGAATGGGTTTAAATTGAAAGAGAGGAGGTTTAGATTAGATATTAGAAAAAAAATTCTTTACTGTGAGGGTGGTGAGGCACTGTCACAGGTTGCCCAGGGAAGTCGTGGATGCCCCATCCCTGGCAGTGTTCAAGGCCAGGTTGGATGGGGTTCTGAGCAGCCTGGTCTAGTGGAAGGTGTCCCTGCCCACAGCAGGGGGTTAGAACTAGGTGATCATCAAGGTATCCCTTTCAACCCAAACCATTCTACGATTCTATGATTCTATGGTGACATTGAGGCAGCTCAGGTCAAATCTAGCATTTATATCTATGTCTCTGTATTTGCCTGTGTCCCCTGCATAGTGGTACTCACACATTCACAGGAATGTGGGATGGGGAACCAGGAAGGATCACCTGGATGCATGTTGTGACCCTTTGTGTTTCAGGCAGCAATGATATGGAGCCCCCTCCACATCTTCCTTAGTTTAGTCAGATCCATCTGACTGAAATCCACTTTGTGTCACGTAGTCCCTTATTGGAAGTCTGTTCCAGGCAAGAGCTTCTCAGAGGGTTGTCTTCTTTCTCTAATTTTTTGCTTAATTTATTCCTGGCCTCTTCATACCCGTTTGTTCCTGTGCCAACATTGTCTTTCAGCTTCAATAGCTCAACTGCCTCCCCGATGCTTGCCCCAGTGTATTTATAGACAGCAACCGTGTCTCCTCTCAGCTTTCATTCTGTGGCCTCAATGAGCTTTTTTAGCAGATGACTACCTAGGGAGCAGAGATGTGTAGACACGTCTCAGCTGGCCAGACAGCGGCTGGCGTCCATGGCAGCCCCAGAGTGTCAGGGCAGGGTGGGCTGTGTGGTCCCAACAGAGAGCCACAGGGCAACCTGGGCAGCTGATGTCCCTTCTGGCAGCAGCTCACAGGCGTGATGATACCCAGGAGATTGAGTCTGTGTGACACTTTGTGCTGGAGTCAGGCTGACTTTGCACTATGCCCAAAAGTTTTTGCTAACAACTGAGGAAGGAACTGTGCTGATGCTTCAGGAGCCATGTGTGACCCATTGGTGAGAGACTCAAAGTCAATTGCTCTACTTTTACCCTATGAACTTTAAGAAGGGGTGCAAGCATGAGACCAAACTGTGACATTTCCCCTCAGAGATGCCTCTTCCTACCACGTCACTCAGCTGGAGAGGTGGTGCACTCTCTACCTCGGGATGGCTTTAAAAAAATGTGCCAAAGCCTGTCCTACTCTCTCCAACCTTTGTAGGCCATGTGGATGGAAAAAAGATGCACAAATTGTGGGAGCGAGAGGTTGCTGCCCATCTTTGACTTGTTCTGGTGCCTACACACAAAGTGTGAAGGGATGGAGAGCACGGCTTTGCCACAGACACATTAGGTGGCCCTGTGGCAGCAATTCTACCCCTCTTTGTTTTCTTATCTTCTCTTTGACCTGCAGTCCCCCTGAGGACCACATACACTCAGCACATAGCCCACAGCAAAGCAGGGGCCTTGCTTTTGGGCCTTCCAGGACCTTCTCCAGAGATGCCAGCAGTTGCTTCCTGCGTTGTTTATTGTTCTCTTTGGCCTCTGAACCAGCTGCTCACATGGCAGAATTTACAAGGGCTGACGATATTCCATGGGAAGGAAGTAGAGATGCATTTTAGCTTATATTTATGTTGGTTCTCCTACTTCACCTATGCTTAGGGCTTCTGCAAGATCTGTCATCACTCAGCAAAAAGGAAGGAAACGATGAATCCTGGCCTGAAAGTGATTTTTCTTTTGCAGGCACTTTTGATGAAAACAGAAGTCTCCCCAGGTCTGTCAAAATGGAACTGAATATGCTGCAGCTGAGAGTGGCAGCATAATTTGCTTTTCCTGATCTGGTTTGTTTCAGCCACCTAGTTGCCCATCCTGATGTCTCTTTTTTGGATGCAAACTCTCCTTGCAGTCCAGGCTGACTGCAACTCCTGCCTCTGCAGAAAATGGAAACCCCAGGGGAAAACTGAAGCTCCCATAATGCACTTTAGGTCTGATGGTTTTCCTTTGGTCAAAAAAAATTCCATTATAAAAATTACTTTTTTTTTTGAGGGAAGGTTAAAACACCAATGGAAATGTGTACCCTAGTTACGTGCACCCAGTGTTTGCTGCCACATTGTAGGAGTACTGGATGTAACCACATTGCACGTGAGGAGCCGCTTAGAGCTTTTCCTGCATCCTAACACAAAGGCAGTAACCGTACATGCTTTATTTCAGGAGATATTGGAGACTGAAGGTGAGGTGAGCCCTAAGAAATATCACAGTAAAGACCGGCTATAGAAATAGCTTGCACTCAGTGCAGAGTTTTTACTAGGAGTAGCACTTGGAGAAGGTGATTTCCCCTTTTCATGTGTTTCTCTTGTCTTTTCCTTTGACAGCCAGCCTGACATCACTGCCCGATTTTCAACCAAATGCCTTTCATGCCCCAACTAGGTTAGCAAGCTTATTGCCCACTGACGATTTCTGTGAGATTCCTGTTTTTCTCCCCTTTGGCAGAAGGATGAACTTTGGAAACATTTTAGCATGTGAATGGAGGGCGGGGATCGTTGGGGATTGGTGCAGCAGAGCCAAAGCCTGATGGCATGGACACTCATGTGGGGTAGGAGAGATGAGCTCTCCTTCTCCAGAGTGGTGCCATCGATGTGGGGACAAGCTGCAGCACTTACCCATTAGCATCAATGGGAACCAGTTAAAAACTCAGAATGAACTAAAATGATCCCATTTTCCAGATGGGGCTCAGCAGGGTCAGATGTTTGTCACAGGGGTGGAAGACAAAGATAGTTTGGCTCATGAAGCTCTGGAGACGTGCAAGGGTGTGCATGACCCTGCGGGTATGAACTGCAAACATCCACAGTGCTGGGGACTGCTGTGAGTGCCCGTTGTGGTGCTGTGACCCACAGGGTTGTGTGGTGTCACTGCTGGGGCAAAAGCATGAGGCATCTGCTGGGGAAGGGCTGGGAGACGCGTCCTGTTGGAGCCGTGTGAGGCTTTCCAGGCAGAAAGCAATTTATCAAACTGCTGTGCTTACTTTCTCCTGACCTGTGTGTGATCAAGAGCAAATTGCCCAGGCCAAAACAAAAAAAAGCAAAGAAACGAAGGGGGATGGAGGTTACAGCCTTTCTGTTTGCAAGAGGAGCTGTAAAACAGCTTTTGAGGGAAGCGCTGGGTCTTTCCTGTTGTGGGGCTGCCTGTGCTCACTCAGATTTTCAGTGTCTGCAAATGTGTGCTAGAGGGAGTTGACCATTGCATTTTTGTCAGCTCTCTCCTCAAAGGCAGAACTTGACATCCTGCTTCTCTTTTTCTCTTTTTTGTCTCCCCTCCACCTCCCCTTTTCCCCTGTCCACATGACAGTCATAAAAATATAATGGAAACAATATGGGAGTAGTCCTGGTTAGAGCAGCTTCCTTGTGGATGGGAGCCGGGTGCAGTGGCTGGGGAGGCTGTGAGGTCCTGTTGGAAATGCACCAAGAGTGGGTCAGTGTCCGTGTTTCCAAAACCAGTGCTGTGCTAGGACCGTACTGGTGGAGTGGAGCCATTTGGGTACCAAGCACTGGGCATCGTGCTGCTGGGATAGGAAACCCCAAGATGAGCTTATTATATTTGATTTAATTTTGTAGTGAAATGCTCTTTGGGGCGAGGCTGTGCAACCATCAGAGGATGCTGAAAGCATCCTGAACCCTCTCCTCCTTACATCCTGGCCTTGGGGCTTGCCAGTCCCTGCTGGGCAGGAGCTGCTGTGGATGTGCCTGTTGACTGTAGCCTGCTGGCGGGTGTCTGCAGCCAGGAAGGACAATATGCTGATTGCAGAATCCGGTTTAATTACTCACAGCACATGCCATTAAGAGAAATTGGCTCGGCTTTCTCAGGAGCAACACATCTGAACTGACTCACCTTCATAAAACTTGGCTCACATGCTAATTAGATGGCTTGGCTTAAAAAGATTGAGCCCCTGTTCTACCACCAGCTAGCAGGACCCAGTGTTATTTAAAGATCCTGGGTTTCCTTGTATAACAGTTCAGTTGTTTTTTCAACAGAAAAAAAAAAAGACCCAAAAAAGAAAAGAAAAGAAGAAAAAAACCCAACCCAGCCTTTAAACAGAATATAAATTTATACATCATTGAGTTCTTAATTTTCATGGAATTTCTCTCCCCCTCACAGACAGAAGTTGTATATACAGGATTTTAGTATTTCCTCTCCGGCTCCAGCCCCAATTTGAAGGACTGTAAAAGTTTGAACCGATTCCAATAGTGCGCGGTTTGCATGGTCTGTGCTACGCTGCAGAGTCAAAACAGCCCACACAGTAACAGACATGCAGTAAATCTTGGGAGAAGTGTTTCCTTTCTTCACACACACACACACACACACACACACACACAGAGAGAGCACTGAAATTCAATTATAGTTTTTAAATAATACTGAAATTTGGAGGCAGAAGATAAAAAAGCAGGCAGCGCTCCTCGCAGCGAGGAACCCGGCGTGTTTTGAAGCCTGATCAGGTTTCAGGGAGCTCGGAGCTGATGATAACGTGTTCAGCATATCCTGCGGTTGGGCCGGTTTGCAAACACGAACTCATTATTAGTGAATGATCATAACAGTTAATTGTCTTTGGAGAAAGATTTAGAGTCCCCTTGCAACGCGTTTTTTGCCTATCCCACGCACTTTTTCACGAATCTGGGGAAGAGCACAGTGTAAAGCTGGAGATCATCAAATTAACCTTTAATAATGCTGTGAGACCTGCGTGGACCACAAACACACAAACCCCTTCATTCTCCTCTGCTTTTTGTCCCTCGTGCACATTATAAACAAAGGAAGAGAGCAGCGGGCTCTGTGCCAGATCTACCCGTGTTTTCTCTTTATCTTTCCTTCCATCACGCCTTTGCCCAATTATATCGAGGTGCCTGCAGGAGAGGGGCTGTATCGTCAGATATTTGCAAAATGCTCATCATCAGCAACAGCAATGATCATGACACCCAAAACAGAACCCAGGGCTTTGCTGGCTGAGCGTGAGGCACGTGTTAATAAGTGAGTGTAGTTGGGTTCAGGAGTTTGCCAGCGATGCTCACATCAACCCTGCAGCATCTGTCTGGGCTGAACATTGTGAGCCAGGATGTCTGTCCTTCAAGGAAGAGGAGGTTGAGCTGTGATTTTGGAGAAGAGAGTCACCCATTTTGTGGGAACTGTTGCTGTTTGCCACGCAGGAATGAACTCAGAGATTGGGTGTAAAACCTTTTGTTTCCCTTCCAGGTCAAAAAAGGCTGTGAAAAGGACCCAGCTGAGAGATAAACATCAGAGAATCGTAGAATGGTTTGGGTTGGAAGGGACCTTAAAAATCATCTAGTTCTAAGCCCCCTACCATGGGCAAGGATGCCACCCACCAGGCCAGGTCACTTAAAGCCCCATCCAGACCGGCCTTGAACCCTTCCAGGAATGGGGCATCCACAGCTTCTCTGTGCAACCTGTTCCAGTGCCTCACCACCCTCACAGTAAAGGATTTCTTCACAATATCCAATCAAAATGTGCCCTCTTTCAGTTTGAAGCCATTCCTCCTTGTCCTGTGGCACCATGTCCTTGTCAAAAGTCCCTCTCCAGCACTCCTGTAGTTCCTTTAGGTACTGGAACATCCTAGGAGGTCTCCCCAGAGGCTTATCCAGGCTTAAAAACTCCAGCTCTCTCAGCCTGTCTTTGTAGGAGAGGTGTTCCAACCCTCTGAGCATCTTTGTGGCCTCCTCTGGACTTGCTCCAACAGATCCACGTCTTTCTTATATTGGGGGCCCCAGAGCTGGACACAGCACTGCAGGTGGGGGTCTCATAGAGTTGAGGGGCAGAATCCCCTCCCTTGACCTGCTGGTCACATTTCCCAGTCTTTCTTTTTGATGCAAACATGAGAGTTGGGAAAGAGATTGGACTGGAGAAGGGGAGAACAAAGAGAGGTAGCAAGAACAAGGAGGGTAGTGAGAAGGTAAAGCCAAGGAAAGGCAAACACAGCCTAGGAGCCCAAGAGATCTGATGGGTTGAAACTTTTCCCACTCTGAGATTTTGTAGTTGAACTTTACCTTGGAATTGGTTTCACAATCAAGTGGAAAATCCTTGGGGACTACACCCTTGTTTTTTTCCTGCAGGAATCAGGATTTGTTGCTCAAGGAGTAGCTCAAGTACTGCTTTTCCCCCACTAGCAGAGAGGGTTTTGTTTACAGGTTTTCAGCAACAAACCCCAAAAGCCAGGGGAACTGGGCTGTGGAGATTGAAGATTTACCCTCTGCCACAGAGGCCTGAAAAGTGCCTTTGCCTGATGCGTTTCTGGAGCATCCAGAAAATTACCCAGGAGAAGGGAGCAGATGAGCAGCATTTCCAACCACCATGGGAGGTTTGCACCTCTGCTTGAAGTTGCCTAACTGAAGTCTATGCTACCCAGAATTTCAAACTGTGGTCCTGATTTCCAATGCCTATTTTAACAGAATTTGAGTTTGGGCTTGTAGCCAAGCACAGTTCAGTCCTGCATCCCTGTAAGTTTGGGTAGGACAGGTTAGAGTGTTGGTGCACATCAGTGAAATATCAGTGAAACATGTCCCTGCCCTTGGATTTCGATAATGTGTGCTCCTGTAAACAGCCTGTTGTACAAGTCACATTGCCTGTGGTTTCTAACTGGTAGCCAGATCAAAGCCCAGGGATCTTTTCAAGTATTTTGGGCACATTTTCTTCCATCTTTGGTCCTTTCCTTTTCCTCAGCAGACTCTGCCATTCCAGTCACTACCCTCACCTGAATCACTTGATCAACCAAATTTGACAAAGGCAAGGTGGCCTCATAGACAGTTTGGTTTAAAATGGATTTGTGCAAATTGGTGTGGGGGAGGAGAGACCTGGATTATGCCTTTGGAATGAGGCACAGACCCTTCACTGTTGGGCAGTGCATATTGTACCACTGACAATGTCTTTCCTGGCCTGGGAAAATGAGGAAAAGTTGTAGGGGAAAAGTCTTCAGGAAAATAGGTTTTATTGGGTCTGCCACTTCAATTTTTTTTTTTTTTTATATCTGTACAAGTTTAAAACCCACTGTTTCAGTGCATTGTAAAATATATCTGTTTGGGGGTGGTGGTGGTGGTGTTGTTTTGCCTTTTTTACATCCTCTTTTCAACAGTCCTTTGGCCATGATGGAGAAGGATTCCAAAAGATGCTTTTCTCAGTTGCTGATGTTTAACCTTAGATGTGGCTCCTCTCTAAGACCAGGTTCCCTAATACACTTCTACAGTTGGGTATGCTGACACATGACACTATAAAGGAGCCTGCATTTAACAACCCCTATTTTGGGTCTTTGAAGTGACATCATCTCTAACCCCACTGATGCTGGTACACAGCATCAGCCTGCACCAACATGCCTGAACTTTTAGTATTGTGTCCAGCTTGCTGTCAGTAACATACCTAAAAATTTAATTGCAAATAATAATCGGAAAAACATTGACCTGATCTAGTTTCACTTGTTTGTTTGTTTGTTTTTTCCTGGTTCTTTCTCATAAATTAGGAGTGAAAATGCTTTGACAGCTGATGGGTCATTATAGACTGGTTTCCATGCACCTCACAGCTCTGAGAATCCCAGTGGATATGTAATTGTCCAAGCCATTTTGCGTCACCAAACAGACAGGTTATTTTAGACACTGCACATTAAACTTCTGGGAGCCTCTAAACTGAGGGTTTGCAGTCACATAAAACTGGTGTGGGATGGGCTTGTGCGCCAGGATTTGGTAGCATTTCATCAGAGCATTTGCAAGCAACTGCACCAGAGCCTTTAGGGGCTTTGGGACAGCCCAGACCAGAGTGGTGGGGAAAACAAGTCCCTTTGCTAATGGAACAACTTTATTTTTGCTTCCTGTTCAGAATGGTGCCCGTAAGATGTTTTCTGGGGCCAAAGCTCTCATCTACCACACGGACAGAAAAAGAGGAGGGCTCTGTTATTCTAAAGTTCATTTAAAAATACTTCAATGACTCACAGGGAAGGACAAATTAGATTAATCTTGCCAGGTCTTAGTGGGTTTTTTTGGTTCTTGGAGGATTCAATGCTAATCCAAAGGTGAGAGCTGGGCATCCTGGTGAGTAGTTTGGGCAAATTAGAGGGACCATGCTGGGTGGAAACTGGGGACTTCTCTTCTAGAGATTCTTTTTCCTGTTAAGACTCCTTCAAGTTACCTACTCCAGATGAAGTACAGCACCACAGACTCCCATTTTTCCTCCTTTTGATTTAAAATAAGTGAGATAAGGTCTGGCTGCTGGTGCAATGAGTTTCACTACTACAGATCTTGTCATAAGCTGCCACCTGAAAGTGCAAAACAGCTTTTTGTGCCAGAAACATGGTCTTCTTGTCACTGGGGCAATTTCTTCCTGTTGCATTTCAGCAGAGGTCTCCTGACCTCCAAATAAGCAAACCACCAAAGGTGGCATCTCCTACCCACTGAAAACTAGTAGTATGGAGAAAGATCTCCTATTGGGATGAGAAGCTGAGCTGTGAGAGACAGATTTCTGTTTGTTTGTTTGTGTGCCTTAGCTACAGAAGCACACATTTGTAAAAAATGTAAGTTTTGCTCCAGCCAAGCTTAAAATTTGTAGCTTTATTTCAATAACCCAAGAAATTAAAAAGCATTCTTGTGTTGAGCCAAAATGTTCTTTTGGTTTAAAGCGAAACATTTTATTTTCAGGCCTGTGTACAAAAAGCAAGGAACCAAATAGCCATGTGGAAGTGGCAGCTCCTTATATCCAAAGGCCCATCTCTTCGGGTGTTTACCCACAGTGAAGGAAATTTGGATGTAATTTCCTCCCCTACGGGTGGAGGGTCCAGCTTCAACCCCCAACCTCTATGGCTGCACTGCAAAGCTTTTATTTTATTCATCAAAGGATGTTCTGCAAATCTACTTCTTAGAGCTTTGTATGGTGAAAACCTAAAAATCCTTTCTGCCACAGAAGAAGAGTCCATGACTTTCTCTCCAGCCTGTAGATTAAGTTTCCTAATATTCATAGAACCACAGAATCACAGAGTGGTCTGCGTTGGAAGGGACCTTAAAGATCATCTAGTTTCAAATCTCCTGCCATGGACAGGGATGAAATGGCAAGGGACACTCTGTCCATGGCATATTCATGTGGATGTATGAAACATTTAATAGTGTCAGTAAGAGAAAATGAAAAATCTCACTGGAGGTCTGTAACAGGATGACCCAGATGGCACACTGTAGCCTGTATCTTGACTGGGAGCATATTTTACTCAGAGCTCAGCAAACCAGGATGCTTCCCACATTTCTGCAGCTGGTTTTGTGTCTCCTACAGATCATCTTCTCCTGGGGGAAACTGAAGCTGGGTCCTGTCATCCCCAGCAGCAGGAGGTGGTACGTGGTCCCCGGCTGGCCCAGGGGACAGCACGCTGCTCCTGCAGAGCTGACCTCAATAACACAACCCATGGGGCTTTGGTAATGCTTAATTGTGTAGCTCTGTCCTGTGGTCTGGTGGTTTGGGGTAGGAAGATGGGAGATGTTCAGATCGCCCCAGGAAAAGGAGAGAATTGAAGAGAGGTCCCTCATAGCCCAAGAGAATGTAGAAACCATGAAGCTGTTAGATAAAAGAAAAGGGTGTTGATGTGTGTAAGGGAGAAACAACCATAACTGCATCTTTGGGTAAACTTACTCCCCACTGAAAATAAATAGCCTGGCCCTCTCTGCTAAGTCACAGCCTCCCATTCAAATCTTCGGGTTCTCTGTTCTCAGAATGACCTTTAATTGTGTTAAAGATTCTGCAAATCTCTGGTTTGGGGAGAGTGGTAGCTGGGATGGAATGGCTCCTTATGTAAGGCCAAGAGACATGAATAGTTCAAGGCAGCTGCAGGGATTAATGCTTTGCAGGGCGGCTCTTTGTCTTGGGCCGTGGAGAGGACTGGTATTTGGCACTCTGTTTTGTTGCATATTTTATGGTCTGGAAGAGGTCTTAACAACTTTTATAATGCAGTCACTCCACAATGGCTCTCTTCAGTGGGGCCGAGAGCTTGCTGGTACGAAAACATGAGCTATTTTTCTTTTTGCATGGATGTATGGGACAGGATGCTCTCCACCAAGGAATTCTTTCCAGGTAGGGGTAAAAGGCTTGCTACTAGGATCTGAGATTTCAAAGGTTGTGAGATCTGGGGTGAGGTTGTGAGTCTTGGCAAGATGACACATGTTTTTGGTTTGGTTTCTTCTTTCAGAAGGGGAACATGCCAATGCAGTGAGCCACTGGCACAGGGCACTGGGGTCTGAGACCATGACCGACGGATGCTCTGAGATGCCAGGCATGGGGATACAAAGACTATCCTTAGTAGACACCAGCTTAAGATATTCAGTGGTAGGATCTCTCACTTGTGGTAAAGGAGATGACCCTGAGCCTTGTACGAGGATTTAGTCTGTGAGGCCAACTGCTATTGTATGCACTAAGCACTGCTGATTGCTGCACTTTAGGCAAACAGAAAACATACTGGTCTTGCCTTCTGCCTGCAGAAACCTGACAGATTTGATACCAAAATTTCCTTCATGCTGCTTCTTTCTTGCAGTTTATTTCTTCTTTCCAGCATATATTTGCTTTCCACTTGTTTATTACAACGGAATTTCTCTCCTGTCTCAACCTTGGTTTCTTAGAAGCTTGTAGCATGTCCAGCCACTGCTGTCACTAAGTTGGAGGGACAAATCGGGTGCAGCCTCCTACTAGGCTATAGGAAATCTGTTAGGATGTGGTCCCATTTTGAAATTTTGAGGAGGGGAAATGCACATTCTGTGAGATCATTCACTGTGATATCTGTTGGGAGGAACTAGAGATGTCATGTGCAGTGCTCAGCTCACCCAAACCCTGTCTGACAGGAAAAGGAATTCCTGTGTAATAAAAATCAAGTTAATTGCCTATGAAGAAATGTTTCATTGTGAAGAGTATTTTCGTACACATTAGTGGACGGGAGGTCAAATTCAGAGAACATGAGATCAAGCCCTGGAAGAGGTGACTTTGTTTTTCTTTAAATTACCATTTTGGTTTTTTTCACAGATGCTGTTGGGCACTGGAGTAAGTCTCCCCTTACTTTTCTGGGGAAAGCTTAAAAGTCCTAAAACTGTGTAAGCTCTGAGCAAAGGGAATGTCACTGTTCTCTCCACCTATTCCACACCTATTGAGGAAGCTATTCCACACATATTGAGGAAGAAAACACCTTTTCTCTTCCAGCATCTCGAAGTGCAAAGCTGAGTGGCTCACCTTGGCCCATCTGACCTCCCCAGTCAGGAGACTAGCAACTAGGCAAGACGAAACCTGTTCATCTCTGGATATGAAGATACAAAAAATATATGAAGTTTGAAGAAGCCATAGCTGGCTGTGGAGAAGTATCTGGTCCTTCCCCTCCATCTGTTCTGATCCTGCCTAAACAAACTTCGTGTCAAGGGATGATGAAAGTAAAGTGTGATTTTCTTGTTAAAGAGAGGGAAAATTAAGAAAAAGGTAGGAAGAATAAGAACTATTATATGTGCAAGATTTTGGGCTTTTGTGGCTGGGGTAAGGGCAGTTGGGTGGAAGATGAGTACAGAGCTGTGCAGAACACCCTGTTTTGCTCTTAGTCTTCCACTTCTCTGTAAATACATGTAAGCTCAGGACTATTGGGGCTGGATTAAAAATAAAGTTTCCTGGGAGAGGTAGTGGGGGATGGCCTGAAGGGGAAAAGAAAGTATGAGAAGATGCCTTCAAAATATTCAGAATGAGGAGAGATGCTCTTGCTGATGTTGGCCAAGGACCTGGGTTTTGTTCTGGGGTCAACCATAACACATTTCAACCATAAGACATTTCAACCATAAATGTTTCAGCTTATATATTTACTTTACATTTACAGGGACAGGAGTTGGACTTTGATGATCCTTGTGGGTTCCTTCCAACTCAGGATATTCTATGATCACCGTGGAGATTCATTTGTGAGTGACTGTATACCTCCATAGACTTGGAGATGCTGGCTGCATCATTTCTTCACAGTGGCTCAGGGAATTCAGAAGTCTGTATGAGATAAGAGGACCCTTTTACTGAGTCTCCTGAGGATTAGGGAGCCTGCTCTATCAGTTTGAGGTACCACATGACATACACTAGGTCTTCATCTGGTGACTAACTCCTGTCTTTCCACCAAAGGTATTGAAGAAGGAGATAAGCAGGACATCTTTTGACCAAATACATTACTTCTCATCTACTTTTGGTCTCCTGAAGACCAGCACTGGCACATTAAAAGCAAAGATTTGCAAGCAATCGTGGGGTGAAACAACACCTCATGGCTGGGATCAGGACAGGATTAGCAAAAGCCCAGATCTGAGCTTCCAGACAACATATTGTTGACAAACAGGATTCATAAACAGACTCTCTCAGATTTTGATCTCTACTTGTTCTATGCAGTAGTCCAAGGGGTCCTTGAAAGAATATGTTTCACCACTCTGACCTTCCACAGAGACCTTGATACAGAGGGGCCTTGGACTGAGGTGCTGTTTGAGCAGCAGTGGCTGCCTATCTGCTCATCTCCTTCAGCTGCACTCTCCAGAGAATGATTTTTTCTCTTTGTCTCCTACTAAACAATGTCTCCTCTCTTTGTCCTTGACTTTACCAGATGAGAATATGCCTATGTGTCGTCTACAATGTATGTTTGAATGAATGCCTTTTGGGCAGCTGGTGCTGTTGGCATTTTGGTGTAGACTGGTGAGAAAAAAGGAGAAGGAATTGTATTCAGGATTCCAAAAACCGAAACCACCTCATTTTTCATCCCCTTTGATTAACTCACCAGTTTATTTGCCTGTAACAATGACAAATGACGCCACCAGCTGATGCTATCACATTTGGCAGAGTCAGCCTAGTTCTGAACTCAGCAATTAAAACTCTCCATGGAACAGATTTATGGTAATGCTTCACGAGCTCTTATGGGAAAAATGTCTTTGACAGATACAAGCTAAGCAGGAATCTGAAAGGTTCCTAAAAGCAAGAACAAATAGTTTCTTCATGTCTTATCTGTTTATTCTGAACTTTTTATATTAACTAATGCCGCTCAATACCATGATCATAGGATGTCATCATAGGCTGTTGTCTGTTTTACTGTCAGTCTACCATGGCCAGTCTTCGCGAACAAAGATTTGGGAAAGGTCATTACTGTCAGTCTAATGCTGCTGTTATAAATGGGGAGCACTTCCACAGAAATTACCTATGCTGGCTTTACAGTAGTACAGGTTCTAGAAAGGCTTAAAATGCCTTGTCCAAGAAGCTGAGGGTAGGTGGTTGCTTGTTAAAGTAGAAATCTTACCTTTCATAAATACCTGCTGCTTGCCTTCCTGGCTTTTAGGGGAGGCTCTCTGAATGCAGAAGTCTCAAACCAAGAAAGCAAACTAAAACTCCAGATGTGTTCTTCCCCTCCAGTTATTATTATCTGGGAGGTGGCTGGGAAGGTGCCTTGTGGTTGTTGAGTTTTAAGGTCAGATACTACTGAATGTCAGGGCTTTGCAAGGAAATGACCCCACAACACACTTGTTGCATCCATTAACACCCACAACAGTTTTGTGTGCTGAGATGCTCCACTTGCAGGATGGATCCAAATGTTTTCCTTTCCTGAATCATGTTTGACATGTCTTACAGACAGTGGAGAGGAACAGACACCCCCAGATCCCCCAGACTACTTGGAATGCTGTGTTAGGGGACCATGAATCCCACCTAGTGTACTGAAGTCCAGTTTAATCTCCACATATCTATAACAAGAGTGATCAAACTTTGACCCTGCAAGCTCTGTACCCAACTCCTCATGTCCCTGCAAGTCACAGCACATAGCCCTTGTCTGGGAAGAGAGGAGTGGAGGAAATCTCCAGGAGAAGATCTAAGCATGGGACACAGGAGAGTAGAGGATTCCCATGAGGGGTTGTCATGTTCAGACCCACTTTGCTGGGAAACAGCTCTAATAAAATTAGGGATGTGATGTCCTGTGATTGCTGATGTGAGCCCTGTTGCACATGCAGGAGGAGGATCAGTCAGGACCCACACACTTGGTCCTCCAGAGAAGACACAGGAAGACCCAAAGGGTCCTGCCTTTGATATGAAGTCTAAACCCATGGATTACAGGGAAATCCAGCAAAATGAGCAGCAGTGCTGTGTGACCTGTACAATGCAATGCGCTCATCCACCCCTCCCACAGCGCTGTTAGTAATTAATTCGGCACATCTGCTAATGCTCCTTGTCTCTCTCCACTGCCCATGGCTCTTGTTTAAATGTTAATACCATGTGTGCTACCTTTTATCTGGAGATGAAGATGGATTGCTGTGTCAGCCTGGATTTAAATTCATTTTGCTGTTAAAAATTTGTAATTATATTGAAAGGTTGTATGAAGTCCAAGACCTCTCTGGGCCACTGTGGTTAATTAGCTGCTACAGATATTGCGCATTCAATCAAATTGTTCTCGCTGCATTAAATTCAGTTATTAAACATTTGAAATAGTTGAGATATTAGCAATGCTTGATCCCCGGAAGGTCACACTCTTCGTTACTCATCCAGGCTGTGTGTCAGGCAATTTATGTGCAAATGGATTTGTGGGTTGAAGAGCCCTCTGAGAAGGGATTTGCTAATGGTTGGCAGATTCTCAGAGTCACTGAGGATGTAGTTAGAGGCCGAGGCTGGGACCTTCAAGAAAGCCATGAGTTCTTCATGCAGCAGAGCAGGTGAGACTTGTCCCTGCCTGCAGGCTCCACCAAGCAAACAGTGTTTATGAGGGACCTATTGAAAAGGTCCCATCAGGCTGTTTGAAGGAAGGGAGAGGATCACTCCAAATAAAGTTGGATGGGAGCAAAGAGAGAGCTTTTGATGATGATATGAAATTGGAACTGGGCTGGGAGCTACTACATATAAATGGGAAGAAATATGCTGATACTCTGGAAAATGTTGGCTTTTGTCCTTCTCCTTCTTTTCCTTCTTGTGTCTCACACCATCCTTCATGCCAGGAGGTTCAGGTGTGTCCTGTGCCCATTGACACATGCTGATTGTGCAGCTCATGCCAAGCTCCTCACAACCAGATCTACACCATGCACGATGTGCTGGGACACCAACATACCAGAAACAACCAGGGGCAGACTCTCTTCCTACAGAGGTCAGATGGACCTGGCAGGTAGCTTGTGAGGAGGGGATGACCCTGAGCTGGTAGTGGTGGCAGTGGTATGTTCCCCAGTTGCAATCTCTCCTCATTCTCCTAACCTGTTTTTGTCCTGCTGCACCACCAGACACATTGCTGATCCATGGCAAGGAACTGCATGCACTCCTCCAAATAACTCCAGTTCCTCTCACAAATGCTGGCAGCCCAGTTTGTCTCCCCTGTGTTTGGCTCTCTGCTCCCTCCTGTGCATCAGCCATCCCTGCTGGCAGGCAGGCTGGGTTCTGGGAGGGAAGAGCAGCTTTGGAAATGCTAATGGGCATTTCACGTGCCAGCAAAGGCCTTGTGACCACAGACAGGGAAGACATCTCTTGAAAGTGCATCTGGTGACACTCTCAGGGGAGAAGAAAGCTCCTGGGTGGTGGGCTGGGTTCTGCCCAGTTTGTTTGGGATGTGGCTGAGGTAGCCCATGAGGTACCTAACGAACATACCATCACTTTAGAGATGGGGAAACCGAGGCAGGAGGTTACTCAAGCTCACAGAGAACAGAAATCTTTTCTAGAAACAAACCCAAACCTTCTCCGTCACTCAAAGTCCACTTCAGTCCTTTACTGGGGATACTGAAGACAGCCCTCAGGCCCTCCCTGCAGGGATGATGCCGCAGCATGGGGTCCATATTTCAAAGCAATGCAACAGATCCTCCCTCCTTAGCACCTTCACCTGCTGCCTCCACATCCCTAACTAAGAGAGGAAGTGAATATCCAGTTCTCCATAAAAAAACCCCACAGTGAGCTGTACTGTACCCCTGATCTTTATTCCAGGTGCTCCCCAGAAATCGATATTGCCGTCTGCTCCCCTGCAGGAATGTGGTGTGCTTGTCTTCATTGATCTTTCTGTTTGGAAAAACACAGAGGAGAGGAGGTTTTTCTTTCTCCGCTGGACATGTGCTATCTCCCAGCCCCGCAGGCTGCAGCTGGTTTTCTTTGTCAAAGGATTTTGGCTTAGCTGCCGTGATAATTACACAGCTGGGCAGTGGGAAATCCCGCCCAGTAGCTGACGCCTGCCTAATCGCCGCTGGTTGTGTTCGGAGACTCCAGGACCTGCTGTAATAACACAGCCACTTAATTAGTCTTTTCCTGAGTAACGGCTTTGGAAAGCAAAGGAATTGCAGCTTCCTAGATTCTCTTAACTATGTGAATACATGATGGGTGAAAATAGCCCTGATAAAGCACCACAAAGGGAGCTTATGCAGCTGGATGTCAAATCTTTGCCCTTGCCTCAGTTTCCCCTTCTTGGCTTTCTTGCTCTCGGGTGTCAGGACAATCCGAGTAACACCCACTTCTGGGGTATGGTTTATTATAAGGACATTACAGTTCAAATGTCAGGATAAATCAATATAAATATTTTCTTCTCTCCCTGGGCTGTCTGGCATTTCACCCACCTCTCCATTTGTGAGGCTTTCACCACAAGCAGTCCCAGCTCACTGCCCAGGCTAACTGCTCCGTGTAAGTGCCTCTAAAACCAGCCTGTGCTGCTATTTTAGCTTGTTTCCAGGTTTATATCAATGACAGAGTGTCTCTTCCGTGTTTGGAGGATTCAGATGCTGAATTAACATGAACATTACTGTGCTGAATCACAGTAATTTACTCTGCCTGTGCTTTCACCCTGTTGCAATTGGGAAACCTTTTGCAGAGATTTAAACTGATTTATTCCCCTTGCCTTGGGCTTAGGGGACAGCACTGTTAACCAGGGCTCAGCTGACAACATTGCACTATGTCAAAGCTTAAATAAACTTTGCTAAAAATCAGAGTTAAAATAGTGTGAGGGCCATTATTATCCAAATGTGGAAAAAGAAAAGAAAAGAAAAACCTCATCTGCTCCTCTTCCTCGATGACCACCCAGCCCCCTTATAATCCTTCATTACTCCTTTCTTGTCACCCGGCCTATGAGAACCCACCAGCCTCTCAGACCCTTCTCCTTATTCCTGATCTGTCTCCAAATACTAACAGTACCTTCATCCTCCTAATCAGTTCTGGCCTGTCTCCTCCTCACCCACACTTTCCTTATCCCTTCCCTTCTCCAACCCACCCCAAATCCATCTCTTCCTGTCATCAGTTCTTGTCTTGGTTGATCCCTCCAAGCATCCTGCTTAAAGTCCTCCAAGTTGGCATTTTTACTGTGTATCAGTCCCATTTTTGGCTAAATTTGAGACTCTTCACTTCCTCTCTTCCTCCTGGCACACTTTTCCACTTTCCACTGACATGTGTAGTTGCCTTCCCTGTGTTGGTCTTCCTCATAGGTCTCCCATGCTCTGGCAGGGTCATCAAATAACTGGTTCAGTGCCCCAACCACATAACACATCCAAACAGACCTTGAAAGCAAGAAAAAGAGGATATTTCCAGGGGAAAAGCAGCCATAAGATGGCTCTACTTAATTATAAAGACTCCAAGATCTTTTTGTTTTAACTGGGGCAAAGAATGGGGCTTTCAATGGCCATTTAATGGGAGATTGGTTGAGAGAGTGACATTCAAAGCCTGGTCCAAATTCCCATTCACAGAACTTTAGGAAGCTGAGATTTTTTATTGTAGTCTGGATCTGCTTCACAAAAGAGCGGCCTTAAACTCTGGCACTCAGACTCAGCCCAAATTTCTCTCACTTCTGTGCAGTTTCTGGTTTCAGTGTTGGGTCAGATCAAAGTTATCCCTGGAGACAGGGTGCCAACACCTAGTTTTGAGCTGGGTTCACTCTTCAGCTCCACCTCTGAGTTCAGTGCCTGGGGCAGCGAACTATACGTGTTTTTTATTTTCTTTTTAGTCATTAGCACTGTATTTGTGTCAGGAGTTTGTAATATCTAATTTTTCCTGTCCATCTTTCATGTCTACATTTCCTGTGCCAAACTCTGAATATTAATGCAGATTGTATCAGCCATGTACTTTGTGGAACTTGTGGTAGACCCAGGGCCAGCAGCTTTAACAAACCTGTGGGTAAATGACATTTGGGCACTTAGGAGGACAGGTACCAGCACCTTCATCTCCCAGAACCACACACCCAAATATATTCCAAGTACAAGTACTTGTACAAGTACAAGCACAAGCCTCGATACTGCTGAATCAAGGCTCCAGATACTTATTTTCCTTTCCTACAGTGTTTAATTTCCAGAGAGGTAGTTGGTATCTCATAGTAAAAGCTCAAGCCATTCCCACCTCAGAGCTGTCTGTCCCTGGGAGGGTTGTCCCTGTAAAGCCTGGTCATGTGGTGTTAAAAAACCAGACCATGGTCACAGCCATGAGTCCCATGGGTGACAAAAGTGAGCTGGGCAGAGGAGATAGAAGTGAGGATGTGATACTCCCCCACAAGGGATCTGCTTACAGAGATGCTGGATGAAATTGTTCATTCAAAACATTCTTTTTTTGCTGAAAATACCTTTTAAAAAAGAGCAAAAAACCTGTGGGAAATGTCCAATTTCAACAACAATTTTAAGGTTTTCATTGAGGAAGAAAAAGCTTGAAAAATGTGCATTTTTTGGCAAAAGAAAACTAAGGAGTTTGGCAAAAACCCAAACCAAAACCAAAACCCAGAAACCCCAAATTGTTTTGGTTTCTGGCCAAAATGTTTCCAGGTTTTGATTGCCAGAAACCAAACGTTTTTCAGTTTTTGCTTCTTGAATGAAACACCCCAAACTTCTGCAGAAAAATGTTAATATAAGCTTTTGTTTTCACTGATTGTCTTTCACAGGAACAGAAACAATTTCTGCCTTTTCCCCTCTTCCTCTGTGGGTGTATGACCATGGGACTGTGATGGCCCATTTGTGAGCAACCTTTGACTGTCAACCCGAGCTGCAGCATTTTCTGTCTGGCTTAGCTTCTCTAGCCCTGGCTGCCTGCCCACTTCTGGCTGTTCGTGGGCAGGTTTGAGCATCCTCTGCAAAATACTTTGGACCTTCATCTTCCAGAGATGTCAGGAGTATCTGAGGATGGAAAATATATTACAGGACTAGCTGGGCATTTTGCAGGATCTGCCCCTCAAAAAAACCCCACCTTCATCTTGGCGGGGAAGCCTGGATTAGGCAACACATTTTGGCTTCTTAATTGTGATTTTCCAGCCTTGCTTACCACCCACCGTGCCTGGGATTACACCTGTCCTAAGTGTGCATGTTCTGCATTGCTGTGTTCCAGCTTGGATACTCTCCCTTAAAAACAATTACTTCATGTGGTGGATCTAGTTAACACCCCTTCCAGCTCTCGAGCTGCCTCTGACCCTGCAGATGCTAAGTGTTAGCAGTTTTACTCTAGTTGCTGTAATTCTCATTACCTCAGTGTAGACAAGACCTGTTTGCACCTCAAAAAGCTTTAAAATCTTTTGGGGGAATCCCTGTGGAGGGTTTAATGATGGTGGTGGTTTTTTTCCTTCCCAACGATGCTGAGTGCCAGTATCTGCCAGTTACTTCACTGGAGCTACGTGATATGGGCACTTGTGGAAGCTCAGCCAGCTCTTTGCCCTTTACCGCCCCACTGAAGTCACCGCCAAATATAAAGCCAGGCCCTTGTGGATTTTCTTCTTGGTTTCAGATGTGAAGGTGACCAGCTGTTGATTGAGTGTTGCAGAGATCTTTGGAGAACAGTGTGCGTTCAGCTTGGAGATGAAGGGCTAAATTCAGACCATTTGTGCTCTTGGCATGCTGTTCATCCTCGTCGGCCGTGTGTTTGCTTTAGAAGTCTGACTGGCTGACATGCCCCGGCCGCCGGCTAATGCGGATTAATTCTGACTCTTTTCAGGCTTCAAGGAAACAGATTGTGGAGGGGTTTTCATCACAAGGGGAATGAAAGAAGCTAACAGAGTATCTTAACCCAAACCACGTCACCCATTGCTTTCAATCAGAAAGGAGGACAGATGAGATTAACCTCAGAACCCCCCCTGGCTTCCTTGCGTAGACTGTAAACCACAGTGCCAAGTGAGAGAGGAATGCAGGAAGAGGATGATTTTTATGTGGACATGTAAGGAGCTGGACTTAGACCACCAAGCCCATTCCACATCGGCCACCGAACAGTCATCAGAGGGTGTTGACTTTTGACCACTACTGTTTTTGTTAACAGGAAAAATAAAACCATATGTTGCCTAAGTAGATGCACAAAACTTTTCTCCAAATCCCCACAGACAAACTGTCAGCAGCAAAAGTATTTACTTTGGTAATGCAGCTGGGCTTAATCCCAGCCCCATTGTGTTTGTGCATGCCTTTTCACCACTGAGCTCAATAACATGCTGTTTGCGAAGAGGGTGAATGAATGCATGCAGTATGATTTCGGTTATTAGGCCTATCGGTTACAGCCCGAGACAAAAGGCTGGAGTCAACAATGGTAGCACTACATGGGCCCTGCTCATGCTTCCAGTTAGCCTAAATGGAAGTCTTAGTCATCAGTCACGTCAACTAGCCATCAGCTTGAGGTAGGACAGCAGGACTTGGCCCGGTGGCGCGGATCCTCAGCTGTCTTAAATCAGCGTAAATCCAGTGTAGTCCAAGGAGCCACAGCTGAGGATTTTGGCGCCTACTGTCTATTTTTGAGTTTAGTGGTTGCTGAATACTTAATTCTCTGGTCTGCAGGCTCCCACAGCTGAGCCATGGATATGCTTGCAGGCTGCATCTTCCCTGCTGGGGGGTCGGAAAACACCAGTGGGGTCCCTGGCTGGGACCTCTGCAGGTCTCAGCCTTGGGGCAATCCAAAGCACAAATACAAGCTGGGTGGAGACTGGACTGAGAGCAGCCCTGGGAAGGACTTGGGGGCTTTGGTGGATCAGAAGCTCAACATGGTCTTTGAAGAAGCTCGACAACGTGCGCTTGCAGCCCAGGAAGCCAATCGTGTCCTGGGCTGCATCACAAGAAGAGTGATCAGCAAGTCAAGGAAGGGGATGCTGCCCCTCCACTCTGCTGTTGTGAGACTCCACCTGGAGTACTGCATCCAGCTCTGCCGCCCCCAGCATCAGAAGGATGTGGGCCTGTTGGAGTGAGTCCAGGGGAGGCCATAAAGCTGATTGGAGGGCTGGAGCACCTCTGCTATTGGAGACAGGCTAAGAGAGTTATAGATGCTCAGTGTGGATATGACAAGGCTCTGGGGAGACCTTCTAGCACCTTCCAGTGCCTAAAAGGGCCTCAAGAGAGCTGGAGAGGGACTTTTGACAAGAGCATGTAGTGACAGGACAAGGGGAAATGGCTTCAAACTGACAGAGGGCAGAGTTAGATTAGATATTAGAAAGAAATTTTTACTGTGAGGCTGGTGAGGCACTGTGACAGGTTGCACAGAGAAGTTGTGGATACCGCACTCCTGGGAGTTCAAGGTCAGGTTGGATGAGGTTTGAGCAACCTGGTCGAGTGGAAGGTGTCCCTGTCCATAGCAGGGACAGTGGGAAACTGGATGGTCTTTAAGGTGCCTTCAAACCCAAACCATGATAGGATTCTGTGGCATGGCCACACCAATGTCCAGGTGCAGAGTAACTCTGTGTTTGAGTACCACGAACACTAAGGTTTTGAAGCAGGTGCTGGGGGAGATCAAACCAGGCACCAAATCTGTTCTTTTGTGAGCTGTCAGGTTGAAAACATTTGCAACTGAGGGCAAGTCCTGCAGCAGCAGGTCTGTGCCTGTTGCTGGCACTGATTTGGTGGCAGTGTGGGTAGGACATGGGTCCACTTCCAGTGTCAGTGTGCCCTTGCCCCCATTGTTCTGGGCTGGTGACAGGGCATGGTGCACACCCTCATTACAAACTTGGCAAAGGGCTGTTTTACAACCTGAAAAGCTGCAGCTGCTGCAACTGTAGCCTGGGAAGTGGGGAAAAGCCACCTGTAGTCATTGTTACCGGAAGAGCCACGATATTTCAGAATGGTCCTTTCCCACACAGCTGCAGCTGGAGGTGTGAAAGCAGTTCAGCTCCCATGAAAAACTGTTTTGATGCCCTCTGCTTGTGCTGGAAATGCTGCATGGAGATGAATTTGCAGCAAACAGAGTTGTGTTTCAAGTTTGAGGAACCCTGACCATGGTTCGGTTCAATGCAAATTAATCTGTTCCCAAACACAAAATAAGTGAGAAAGAGGCCAAGTTTCTCATTGTAAAACAAATATAAAGCGCTTCCTTTATCAGGGTAAAGGCTTATAGAGAAACCAGATCTTCCCAGCTAAAAGAAGATCTGGTTCTTCTGACATTTCCATTAACTTTTTTTTTCTAATATTCCATGATAAACTTGAACAGGTTGCTGGTAGACCTAAGCAACACAAATTGTTTAGATCTGCAAAGAAACCAATGACAAGATGGGTGATTTAAAATATCCTTTGTGGACCTCCAAAACAAAGGAAAACACCTGATAAAAATTAGGGATAGTCCCTAAAATGCCTGTGTAAAACCTGGGACACTCGTCTTAAGGCTGTTTGACACCATTTGCTTCACAATGTCAAAAACTATTGCAGTGCCACCAATTACTTCCATAACATCAAACCTTTGGGATCAGAAGTAGATGTATTTTGGGGCTGTGGCAGAGCAAGGCAAGAAGCACACAGAGATGCAAAGAAATTAAACCAGAGAGAAAGCCCAGCACTCCTGACATGCTCTGGTAGCAGAGACATTCAGCATCGCAAAGCTACAGCTGTATCAGGGTATTGCCCTCAGTAATGAAATCTGATTAAAACACTGACACTGGGTGTGCTGTGAGCTGCATGAGACAGAAACCTGTCCCACCCTGGAGAGGCTGCAGGCAGCTAATGGGCACAGGGAGGCCAGGGCAGGGCTGGGAGGCTTTGCAGAAGGAACGCTGAAGTTGAAGACAATGAGGCAACCATTTAAAATCACCCATGGAAAAATGCTGGGGTTTTTTTCTGGTTTTCTGGGGAGTGGCAAAATGACTCTTTTGTAGAAGAATTTCAGCTTTCAGCAGAGGAAATGATCCTTTTGATATTTCTTTCCCAAAAGAAGTTTTACTCTTTTTATTTTTATTTAGGGTGGTGTTGCCACTGAATCTCAAGATTTTATTCAAAATTTCCTACAGGACGTGAGATTGAGAATTATTCTAAATAGTTTTCTGTATAGAAATTCTAAACCTCTCGATGTTGCCCTCATGCTTCTCCTTCTCCTCATCCAGGAGACAGTCCCCTATTCAAGGTTGTCCTTGAGCAAAGTACTTTAAGAGGACTCCCAATGCTCCTTAGCCCCAAACATTTTCCTTCTGTTGTTTGGGAGTTTGCTGTCCCACTGCTGTGCCAAAACAAC
The DNA here is from genome assembly GCF_003945725.1 of Corapipo altera. Classification (NCBI taxonomy): domain Eukaryota; kingdom Metazoa; phylum Chordata; class Aves; order Passeriformes; family Pipridae; genus Corapipo; species Corapipo altera. The sequence continues at coordinate 87,379 of NW_020884947.1, forward strand.
TGCTTGTGGGTTGTGCTGCAAATGGGGTCTGTGCACATTTTAAATCTCAGTTAATTTATTTCCCCACTTTGGCGCCAGGAGTTTTCTTTCACTGACCTTGTTTACAGATGGTTGCACAGGTCTGAGGGAGGAGAACATTCACGGACCTCTTTAGCTGGCTTTGCCTCTGGAAAAATGTCACATGGAAGGTGTTAGGGGAGCATTTTCTGGCCAGAACCTCGTGTTATTGAAGCGATCAACTCTTTGAGATCAGTCACGGGCAGAACAAGGTCTCCTCTGCTGATCTGAGCGCTGTGTCTTCACGTGCCAATTACCTCCAGGCAATGAAGGTCTGAGCAGTACATACAGGGTGCGTATTGCTTGGGAAAGACCATGAGCACAAGTGCTCCCAGAATGGTCACGGGTTGTTAGCTAATGCCATTTTCAGGGCTTCCCATGTCTTCGCTTGGCTGCGGTGCCCAGAGCAGACTGCTGCGGGAGAGAGGGCTGAACCACAGGAAAATTATAAGTGAGTTAAAATGTTCACGGGCTCCTCAAGCCAGCTAGGATGCTATTTAAAGGAATGTATTATTCCCTGCTGCATCTTCTGGCCTGCACAGGGAGCTTTCATTAGAGCGGCTGGCAGAGAGAGAGAGGGAGAGATAGTGCCTTGGAGAGCTCACACAGCTTTCCATAACATCTCGGCTTGAAAAAGCCTTTGACTGTGCATCTTGCAAAATGTTTTCTCTGAACTGTCAAAATATGCATCAGTCAAACCAAGGGAGTCTGGAATGTGTTACGTGTGTGTTGGTGCACCATTACCAACCGAGCGGGAGGGGGTCACAGCAGGCACTCCCCAAAAACCAGGGAAGACATCACAGTGTACAGGGAATGTCTGAGGTCTTGGGGAGCACCTCAGTCTCTGTCATGGGGGGAACAAACCTCAAACCCAGGGGGGGGACAAACCTCAAACCCAGGGGGGATTCTCCCCAGGAGTCTGACCCGTGAAGTCAAGGAGCAGGAGACTGACCTTCACTCAGCCTTGAAAACACGCCGAGGTGCTGTAGTAATTTAGGAGTCAACTGTCAGAAGCCTTTTGTGTGTCTAATGCCCAGCTCTGAGGACCCAGAAGGCTGTTGAAGGGGGCTGTTCCAACACCCAAATTTTCCAAAGGAAAAGAGAAGCACACCACAAAGCAAACTCCAGCAACACAGGGATGGATGGGCAGAGAAGCTGCTTTTAGTAAAACCCCTGGGCATGTCTTTGGAGCCTGCTCGAATGCGTTTTATTTCAAGAAGAGATTTTGGTGTCCTGTGTTGTCAGAAAACATCCAAGTGAGTCCTGATCGTGGCCAGAGGGTGTCCTTCAGAGTATATGGGATTTCTTAGCCAGGCTTGGTGGCTTGCTGTGCTGCTGGAGCCCTCCCGGTGGTGCCAGGCTGACAGCTTGGACAGTGCCAGCCATGTCCCCAGGGCAGCCCAAGGAGCAGGTTCCTCCCGAGCCGCTTGCTATCAGGAATGCAGGCATAGTGTTTCCATGAGTAAGCCTCGCTTGCAGGGGTGCATGTTTGCAGGATGAGGCCATGGAGTGAATTAGTGAGTGAGCTCCCGGCCTGTTGTGGAGCTGACAAGGTACATGTGATGTGGAGCTGGGCAAATGCACGCTCGAGAGCTTTTAATTTCACGCTTCCTGAGCAAGCACACTATTCTCCATGAAAGCTGCAGGACTCTTACTGGTTTTATTTCTGTATTAAATTTAGTTTTTCTTTAAAGCTAGGAGAAACTAAAAAATGGGGGTGATACAGAGCTGGGGCATATTTGCATGTGGGCTGGGGCAAGTGACATCTTTCTGGTTTGCACAATATGGTGTGGTCCTGCCCCGTGCATCTGAGAGTGCACATCACTGAACATTCAAAAGTACACGTTGCAAACATCTTTCTCAGCTGTGACCCTTTCCTTCTAAGCACAGTGGATAACAGATGAGGTGTGAGGCAGGGGTGAGCAAGGGGTCCCCAGGTAAAGTCAGCAAGGGTTAGTACCCCCAAACAGCAGGTCCCCAGTCAGGTCCTGATTGCAGTCTAATGTCATGTTAACATTGCAGAACCGGAGCTGATGTGCTCCCACAAGGACTAATTAGTCTTGATTCTGGATGATGCTGATGTGTCCAGACCATTTCCAGGTCTGAGGCCACCTCTGGGATCTGTGCACCATGCTTTGAGCTGCTGTGCTCCCAGATGTTCACATAAAGATACGTCTCCCCCACTTAGTGAAGTGCAATGAAAGAAAGATAGTACTGAATGCAGCAAAACTGCTGGGTTTGCTTCACATAAATGTAATTTTTTTTCTTCTTTCCTCTAACTCACTGACTGCCCTATAGGCCTAAACACCACCCTGGAACAGCAAATCCTCACCAGATTTCCAGTCCTTACCTGGCTTCTAATCCTTTAAACCCATTTTCCTTCATCTAGTAGATAGCACATGGAAAACTTTAGGTTCATGGTCACACTGCCCGCATGGATGTGAATGCAGTCCAAGCAAATAAATCCTGAGTGCAAGCATTCATACATGAAGAACTTCACACTCAGAAACATGACCACACTAAATCGCTGCCAGAGTTTTAAAGGCAGCTTTTGAAAATATTGGCCCTGCATCTTGTATTTCTGGAGCAAATGGTTTGATTCATCAGGGAAACACCAGCTAACTGCACATTGGGCTGCATCCTGGGGATGCAGGGAGGAGAGAGGCTGGGATGAAGACAGCTCTCTGCTCGTAAGTAAATACACCCTGGACTGATTAGCTACCAGAGGAAAAGGAAATCTTTATGATTTCTGCCTTTATTTTTCATGTTTCTGTAATTAAAGACTTGATATAGAAGAGTATCTTTCAAGTATATAAAGCATATGCTCCCCAGAAACACTCAGCAGCAATGTTTTTGGCTCCTGTAACTAATGCTAGCAGAAGGTTCAATTTCCTGACCATCAGCACCGTTTTTTATTAAGAATGAACATTTTCCCCTTTGTTTTTCCCCCAGCTCCCAAAGTCTTATTGATAGTTGATTATTACTATTTTATGTGAGGTCATAGCACTTAGGTTTGAACCGTAGAGCTGCAAATGTGCAGTCTGTAAAACTCAGGTCAGTGTTGGAGTGCAGAGGTAGAACATGTCTATAAACCACCCTGAGGCTATTAACTCCATTATGGAGAATTTAGGAGATTCCAGAATGACAATTTTTATCTCCAATCTTCATTTAGCTTTTAGAAAACTATGTTTTATGATTGACTCAGGACCATTATACATTATTTTTGTGCAGGATCCTCTCTATTTAGCTCACCAAAGAGGCACTGCTCTCTCAGGGAGCACCCACTCAGTATTTTCTGTCAGCCCCATGGCTCCAACAAGTGTGCTACAGGTGACAGATCTTCACAGCTCTCCCTGTGTCAGCCTTGGCTGCTCGGGGCCCTGCTCACCCCACAGTCTCTCTCTCTTCTGCTGGCTCAAGGCTGTCCATGGATCTTGCCAACTTGTCTCACTTTCAGCCCTCTCAGGCTTCTTCCAAAACAACTCCCTTGCTTTCCTCCCTACAGCAACCCCAGGAATGATTTATGGTGTAATTCATGATTTATATACTATTACAATGTGTATCATGGAAAGGGATGGAGCAATGGGATCTTCTGCTTTGCTGCAAAGACCCCTGTACTTAAGCCCATGGTTTACATTCTCTTACATATGTGGGATGGGGGCTAGGATATTAGGGAAAAATTCTTCACTGAAAGAGTGGTTAAGCAGTGGAATGGGCTCCCCAGGAAAGTGGTGGAGTCACCATCCCTGGAAGTGTTCAAAAAGTGAATAGACTTCGAGTAATGGCTTATTAGGTCAAAAGTTGGACTTGGTGATCTTGCAAGTCTTTCTCAACCTTAATGATTTAATGATTCCATGATTTTCTGTGATTTGCCAGGTGTCAAATGAGAGGGAACATGCTCATGGTGACAGGAACTCGATTTTAATATCTACAAATATTTGAAGCTACATTATCTTTTGTTGCACAAACCCCATCCCTGACACTGTGCCACTGGGACACCAAACAGGTTTCTTGTGCTTAATACTGTGACAAATCCCATGAACTTCAGGAAGATCAAGCACATGCATGGATGCCCCTGAATCACACTTGTTGTTTAAACATTCATATGAAAGGACACAGATTTATAAGTTATTGGTGTGTTGTGGGTTAAAACTTTTAAAACAGTGTCTTGGGCAGGCTTATTCTATGTGCGACTTAGGGTTAAATTTTATACTCCTTACCTTTTATAACACTTTTTGCTTCAATCAGGATTTTCTTGAATTCACCCGGTTATATCTGAGGGCAGCATTTGTCCTTCTCTCTGTTGCTAAGTGTAGTTACACTTAAAGTGAAGAGATGTAGCATCCTTAAAGGAAAGGGTACAATTAATAACAGTAAAATTCAATTACCGAGCAGCTATCAATGACAAGGTGTTGTGGAAAACATTTTGATCTGAACAAAACACTTAGCTCTACACAAAATGAAATATTGTCTAATATCTAGGGCTTTTCATAAGCAAGTGGAAACAAATGTAATTACGATAGGCAGAGAGAAAAAAAATCAATGTTTTGCTTTGAAAATTAGCCTTTTCAGGATTGTTTTTTCTGGCTCAGACAATCTGACAACATTTTATGAAATATTTTGATCTGCTTGAAATTGTCTCTCTTTCTCTCTCTCTTCTTGTTTTATTTTTTTGTTTTTTAACCAAAAAGTTGTCTTTTTGGCTGAAAATTTTTACTGCATCCAGAAAGGGAAATTGTTTTGTCAAGGGTATTGTAAAAAGCCCTGTGTTTCATTGCCTTTTAATGGAACCTTAATAGAAGTTGGCAGCACAGATGACGAAGCTGGAAGGCTGCAGTGAAATTAAAACAATCAGAAGTTGTTCTGAGGTTCATGACCATGAGAAAGCCCTCAAAGCCCGTAACTGTTCACTGGGCCATAAAAATGGCTGATCTCATTTCTTCTCATCACGTCCCATCCTTGGGAGAAATGCTCACAACTGCAAGAAGCCCACAGGGGACCTTACTATTGCTATTGATTTTAGATGGAAGATGCGCAGATACTGCAGTGAGGAGGGGAAGAATAAGCTTCACCAAAAGAAAAAAAAAAAGACATTGAAATCTGGAAAAGCTCTTGGATCTGGGAAGGAGAGGATAAATTTAAATCAATGTCAATGTTTCCAGCCGATTTAGAAAAGCCTGACTATGCATTAAGATGTAATGACCTCTGGCAGACTTTTAATTTAGATGAGAGCACTTTAACTTTCTTTTTTTAATGATGAGCATAGCTTCTAAATCCTTTGAAACAGTTGCATCTGAATGAGTTTGTGCTACTTGCAGCTTACATCGCACCCACTGGAGGTTCCTTGGGTTTTTGCTGGGGTATTCCTGAAATCAGTTAGAAGAAATATTCCCCCGGGATAGCACTACCTGGACTGGCACTTCTCTTGCTCTCCTGAAGTGGTTATTTGTCCCCCTTCATTGTTGCTACATACTCAGAAGGCTTCTGGATTTTAGTCTATCGATTTGTGTATTGCAGAACCTTTAATAATGGTTATTTCCTGGTTGTGAATGCTGAACTTGGTCTAGGGGGACCTGTTTGTAGCATAGTTTTCTGTAATTACCCAAAATTTACACAGCAATTCCAAGCTTATTATTTGGAGCATAGTATGTAATTACAGGCATAACATATTAGGTCCTAATAACACCAAATATATGATTACACAAATCATTCATGTTGCTGTGCTGATACTTTTATATGGACTGAGTGAATACAATTGCTAATAATGAAAATACACATCCTACAGCTGCAGTGTAACTGGTCCACTGCTACATGTAGCAGGGCAGGGGCAGGAGAAAGGAAACTTCCACTGAAGTACAGCTGAGTCCATGAAATATCGCATTCAAAAACTGAGGTGGAAAACCCTCTCTGTATAGTTTATCTATGACAATTGTACTCATCACAGCAACCACTCAGGAAGAGGGATCTACATTTTGTTGTTCACTGATGGATGTCCTGGTTAGTTATGGGAGAGGGAGATGGCTCTCCAGACCCTAAAGTTGAAGAGGGAGAGAAGGAAACCTATAAATGCAACAGCAAGCAGAGTTGGGGCAGCAGGTCACTAGCTTGGAAGAACTTGGCTCAGCCCAAAATTTGGACTAAAAGTGCTTTGCAGCACTGTGAACCTTCCCTGAAAGGCGATCGCTGATCCCTGCCAAAGGTAGGTAGCTTGTAGGGAGAAAGTGTTAGTGCTGTCATCTGTCAGACAGCACTGGGTGTGGGTTAAGGACATAGAAGGGGTTCAAGGCCAGTCCTGACCTTTGCATGCAGCTCTGTGACGGATTTGGGTTGATGCACATGGGTTTATGAGTGATTTGGACTGATGCACGTTGATTAATTGGTTGATTAGGCACTGCCATCCTGGCACTGCAAGATGCATCATCTCAATCTCTGGCATGGAGGGTAGAACCAGTGGAGATTTCTTTTTCCTATACCACTATATCAAAAAGTTCAGGTGGTGACTTCTGTTTCAACATCTACATATTTATATCTACTGCATGGTTCAGGCTGAAATTTGTTTCCTTTGCTGACAGGTTAACCTGCTTTCTGGGCTCTGCCTGCAGCAGCCCACCAGCACTTTTGCCAACACTAACCCGGATTTACAATGTTGAGCCCCCTTTTTCCACAGAAGCAGGATGAGAGTCAGCCACTCTCATTTTTTTCAGAGCATCTCCAGAGCACCTCGAAGTGACAATAGGAGGAGAAAAACACAGAGGCTGGAATGTGTCTTGAGGCATACCCTCAGGGGCACACAGTTTGGAGTTATCAACAGGATCCAGTTTGCACTTGGCCAACTTGGTTTGGGCAGAAGTTTCTGCTTTGCCTGTGCCATCCTATTTTGGTATGGAAATATCCCAGTTAGAGCAGAGATGATGAACAGGAACCATGGGATTCAGAACCAGCCTGCCAAAGTGATTTTACCCAGCCATGCAAATGCTGATGGGTCAACCTGAGTGAGAGTATTTCTGTTGATGCAGAACAGAGGGAGGGGAGCTGCTCAGTGGAGCCTGGTGAGGGTTGTTGTGCAAATGTGGTTATGTTGGTCTACAGAGGTCTACAAATCATACAACCATAGAATATTCTGAGTTGAGGGGGACCCACAAGGATCATCAAAGTCCAACTCCTGGTCCTGCGCAGGACAGTCCCAAAAATCCCACAATGTGACTGACAGCATTGTTCAAACGCTCCTTGAACTCTGTCAGGCTTGGTGCCATGACCACTTCCCTTGGGAGCCTGTTTCAGTGCCCAACCACCCTCTGGGTGAAGAACATCATCCTAATGTCCAACCCAAACATCCCCTGGCACAACTTCATGCTGTTCCCTCGGGTCCTAATGGCTACTTCCAACTTTGAAAAAAGTTTACATTTAGAGGTGTCTGTGCAGGACAGAGCTCCTCCTGAAAGAAGGACTCAGCAGCTGCAAGGACATTTATTTAACAAGCAGGTGGATGGTGACTGCTGCTGCGAATCCCGTGCCGTACTCTGAACAAGTCTAACAGTGTTGTCACATTTATAAGATGATCCTCACTTTGGTCCTTGGCTTTGGTATCTCCTTGGTTGCTAAATTCCTTCAGCAATTGTTAGATCAGAATTAAGGGGAAACACTGATGCCCTTTACCCACTACAGCTGGCATCTGTGCAGTGAATGAGTAATGAGGCAGTGCTTTACATCCAGGCAATGTCACTGTTTTGGTGTGCGATTTCTGGTTAAATATGGCATTCTGGTTTAATATGGCATTCAGCATCTGGGAAAAAACCAAATAAATCCCACTGGCCTCTCAGCACCCCCTTTACATAATGAGCATCACCTCCCCTCTGTTCCATGGTGGGTCATGGTCAGCTGAGGGGAACTGCCATCCTTTGTGGTGGCTGTGTTACCAGGGCTCCCATGCCCTCCCATCCAAGAGCTGGAGGTCAGTGCCAACTGGGAACAAAGGTTTTGGCTCTGCTGACCCTGGGGAGGTGACAGCATGAGGGTTGTTTTGCTTTTCCAGAATGATAACAAACATCATTCCCTTGTTATCTGCAGAGGAGAGTGATCACTTGGCATGTTTGCTGGGGAGGAGTGAGGCAAGGTCAGCTCTGTACCTCGACTGACGCTGGTCTGTGCCTGGCCAGGAAAGCAAAGTGTCACCTCCATGACGATATCCAAACTCATGATTGCTACCCTTTGGTAAACATTTATCCTCCTTGTTGTTGCCAGAGTTGGTTGCTGGAGCTGGGCTGGGATGCACGGGGCAGTTGGGGCAGCACTGCTGCTCGTCTTGCCTCGTCTGACCTTCTGCTGCGATACGAAAGTATCCACGCAGCCTCTTGCAGAGTCTTGCTCACTTAAATCAGGCAAACTGATTTTTTTAACTTTTAGGGACTATCTTTCTGCCAGCATTTACTGGAGGGTGGGAATAGCAGGGAATTTTTAAGGGAAGTGAATCTGGGAATTTGTAAATGAGCAACTTGATCCCAAGGGTTAATGTTTCCTAATGGGGGGGACAAAGAATACTGCATGACCTAAAGCCCCAGTCGCAACCTGATGATGCTGCCCAGCTTGTGTTTACATATTTCCAGCAAATTCCTTATCTATAACAGGCATAGAAAGGGGAAAAAAGGGCATATCAGCAGTATTGTATCGCTGACTCTCCCTGCAGACCTTGCCTTACTGATAATTATTAACTCTCTCAAACTGAGAGCTACTGCAGAACTCGTAACTAAAATATGATGGTGTTTCTCAGATTAAAAATGCTTGGTGAATGTTTCATTCTGCTCAAAGAAAAAAATGCCCACAGGGTTTCCTTAGCCTGCAAATACCAGGACAACTTGGGGTTGTCCCCATTGATCTTGCTCAAAACCCAGATGGGAGAACTGCAGCATAGTCCACAGAAAACCTGCAGTTCCTCCTTTAGGCCATCTTTTGAGGTTGTTTCTTCCACTGCCTTCCAGTCCTCTTCCTCTGTTTTCTCTGGCTCAGCCACACACATGAGGTCCAGTTTCTTGCTGGTTTTTGAAAACACTCGCACTTTAAACCCAACCCTTTGACATGGGTGAAACAGCCCAGGAGTGTTTCCTGTGGTCCACGAGCTCAACCCCTCTCCCCATTATAAGCTAAAAAGCTGGCTTTAATGTGTATAATGAAAGACATGGTTAAAAATGGTGCTTTAATAAATAAATACAAATGACAATCTAAAAATGTCTTTTATTGGGCTGCTAATAATGACCAGCGGTGAGAGTGGGGGGGTAGAGCAGTATAATGAGCTCCTGGGAGGGGGCTTGGATACAGCTGTTCCATGTGTCCCAGAAATCAGGTAGAAGATATCTTGAGCTCACCAGGAGCCAGGGGACTTGGCAGTTAGCAGCATGGCACACCAGACCCAGACCCTGCTCTGGTGAGCTCAGGTTTTGCATACCAGCTCCCCAGCTCGGTGCTCACCTGCCAATTGCTCAGCTTGGGAAAAAAATAGGCAAGCACTGAAGAGTTCAAGTTTTGTATATTCATGTCAGTCAAACAGAGACTTATTCCCTCCCCTGCCCAATAATTCTTGCCCACCCCAGCCCCTTGCCCGCCCCAGTGTCGGGTGATGCCCAGCCAGATCCACACTGGAGTAAGTCAGATACCCAGGAACCTGATTCACGCTGATGTAGCCACGATGTGAATCTGGCCTCACAAATAATATTTCCCCCTGAGTGGGAAACAAAACATGTTAATCTTCTTGGTTTGGAAACCCATACTTTTCCCCCTTGAACACAGAGCTCTGTCCCCCCATCATTAGCAGATGTCTTGCATACGAACTGCATTACCCATAAAGTCTGCTTACTCCAAGCAAATGTTTCTCCATCTTTTCTTTTTTTCTTTTTACTTCAATTTGAAGTGAAAGGTACAGTATAGGATTCAAATGCTTTTGCATTACACGGGTTTCTGATCACTTGAAAAACCCCACAGAAAAAAACGACTTCACAAACCTGAAATGCTGTCTGAATCGTTTTGCTGCATTTCGTTCTGCCTAGCTGAACTTCCTTATGATTTCTTTTTTTTTTCCTTTGCTTTACATGGCACTTTGCTTTTGCTTGTTTATAACTTTATTCCTTTATTAAAAAAAATAAATTCATAGCTCCTGTTTCAGCTCTCACTTCGTGTCAGTATTTCTACCCTGTGGATGTGTCACACGGGCAGGAACGTCAGGAAATTGCCCAAAAGGCAGAACTACAGAGTAGCTCAAAGGAAGAAGCAAACCTGAACGCCAAAGCATGGTTTGGTGTTGTCCCAGCTCTTGCCCACACCAAATGCTGGCTCCAGGGCTGCAGGCAGGAACGTGCAGGCAGAAGAAATAAGAGGCAACTCATAGAAGGGTTCAGAAATTGGGCTTTGTCACCGACAGCTGGCTGGCCTGCTCGCCACGATCTGAATGGCACCTCTGACTTTTCTTTGGCTCAAAGTTTTAACATTAAGGCAAAAATCAGACACAGTGCAGAAGCTCCATCAAATCTTTGGCACAACAGCAGCAACAACAACAACAAAAAATTACTGTACACATGAGCTGAGAGGGTAACATTTCCCAGTTAAGCGAAGGGAAAAGTGCTAAATAAATTGCACGTACTAAAAGGTGGCTGGCTTAACAACAATAAGAAGCATCCCTGTCCTTTGTTTTTTCTTTTCTTTTCCTTTTTTCCTTTTTGTTCCAGAGATTAAGAGAGTTCCTTGGCCAATCATCATCTCCAAAAGGGGTTTCTGCAAAAAAGCTGCTTGCAGTCTTCATCTGGATCGTGCAACCTCTGCCAAGACCAGATGTAACTCTGGCTGGAAGCTCGTCTGAATCCTCCCTTCCTGGTTTTTACTCCTGGAAAGAGAAAGATGCACCATCAGAAGAGGGAACACATGGTATCCTGTCGGCTCCTTGCATGGACAACTGTCGCTGACGCACACTGTGGCATCCTTGGGGACTGTTGGCCATGGATCTGTGATTTTTAAGAGCTGGGCTCACAGAGGAACCATCTGTAGGTGCCACAGTGGTGGCCAGAGATTGCATAAAGGAGAGGGACCGGCAGACAGAGGGGATGTGGAAGGTTTGGGGAGGAAAAACAACACGGTAATTAGGTGTTGGCTCCAACTTCTGATGTAAAAAAAAAAATAATTTAGAAGTGAGACAAACACCTCCTTTTGAAAAGACCTGGAGCCTTTTGGTCTATTTTCAGTTTTAGAAGCTGATCTCAGAAAGCAACAAGCTGGGTTTGTGCAGGAAATGGGCTTTATTTCTGTATTTTAGCTGTTGTATATACTTTTTTGTGTACATGGCTGCTCTGCCTGTGGGACTGCAACCTGTCCCATGAGCCTGTGTATCCCCTGTGAGTTACTCCCATGGCAGATGTACTTAGGTAATTGCACTAGGCTACAGGATATTATGGCCAGGTCCACTGGAAAATGCTCAACTCCAAACCAACTTCAGACAAGGAAAACCTCATCTAAACCCCCTTTCACATTAAAATAAGCACTGCAAATTTCCCACAAACAATTGTTAGCATAGTTCAAAACGAGGAAAATCCTCAGGGCCTGAGGACCTCATGAGATCACATCTCTGTTGTCCAAACTGCCTTCATCGTGTGGGCTCCCAAATTCTCATTTAAGTAACTTAGGAATTAGAAACTTGGAAATGAGATCCCGTTTACCAAGTGCAACCACTGTTTTTTGCTTTTCGCCAATGCATTTAAGAACCCTTCCTTTGGACATGGTCACATATTTCCTGGAGAGAACAGCCATCTTTCTGACAGTCTTAAAAAGTTAAACTCCTTAAAGGTTGGCCCGGAAAACATTTTTTTCCTCAATCTGTTTTGCTTCTGTACTGCCTCTCTTTTTCCATCAGTAGATATTTTAACATTAAGGTACAAAATATTAGTAGCATACTGGTACTCGATTTATTTTATGACTATCATTAGGGCAGCTGCTGTGAGATCAACCATCACAGCTGAGCTTCCACACCAGGTTAAGGTGTAGGGGAACCCAAAATCCACCTTGCCACCCCTTCCTGCCAAGTGCAGACCCTGGGAAGCACAGGATTGCCCCAGGACCATCAGGGTTTCCCTTGATAAGAGTATTTCACTGAAAGTACCCACATCATCCTCCACGCAATAAATGCTGGTGTCTGCTGGACCCCAGAACTCCTGGAGTTGGGGTCAGCACACCTGGATATGGTGGAGGAGGCTCTGCTGGAGGACAGGATGGAGCTGCATCCCAGCACCTCCCAGGAATAACAGTCCTTGGATAAAGTCACTCCATTGGTTCCAGCCCACAGCAGTTGTTCTCCTACATAAGCAATCATGATCTCTTCACATCTGGCACGTGCCAAATCTGAAAACAGAGCTCATTATTCCAATTATGAACAGCAAGGAGGTGTCTCTGCAGACTGGATGACCCTACCTGAGTGCTTCTCAGAGCAGAAGATGTAGAAACTATTGCCCTAATTCAAGGCCTTAATTGGTATTTGGGATTTTGAATAAATGAGGTTTGGGTGGGAGGATGACAAAGAGCCTTGTGTATTGCAAATGTTTCTGCTGGGAACCTCCTAACATTATTTTCCAACAATAAATAATATTTATTAATAATGTGTAATAGAAAAGTCAGTTGTTTAATTTATCCCACATGGAAAGAAAATGTAAAAGAAGAAAAAGGAGGGAAGCAATGACCACTCTCATTAATATTAAAAGACAGTAGAGAGATCAATCCCCCCCTGTTCCTGCCTAGAACAGCAGTCTTAGCAAGCAAAACCTTTTCAACTGCAGGAACGAAATACCCAGCAGTAGCAGCCTCCTGTCCTAAGCCAAAGCCACCAGAGTCACAGGCCTCTGGTGCCCTTTAAAGTCCTGAACAAACAGGACCTGGGATTGCAGTTAAAACCTCCTGCATTTGCTGGGAGAGACCCTACCCTCCTGCTCAGGGTGCTGATCAAAAGCATTGGTGGGTTTTGGGAAGCAGGATGGTTTTAGGAAGAGAAGTCTCAGTGGCAGCTCTCCTCTGTGAGGTCTCTGGGGGGGAAGAGGGAATATGCACAAACCAGCCAAGGGCAGGTAAGGGCTGTCCTGTTGTACCTTTGAGGGGAAGAAAATGCAAAGGGGAATAGAGAGATCCCTCTGCAACGCGATGGAGATGCTCAGCACACCTCACTCGTTTGTCCCCAGGCACTGCCCAGTGCTGGCCATGGGTTATGTTTGGTGGGAACGGGCTCCGTTCTTTCCCCCTCCACCCTTTTCCACTCTAGCCAGGAGCTCTGAAGACAGATTTATTAGCCTGGGTCTGCTTTAAACTAATAATATCAGAACTCCCGTGGCTCTTGAATTTGACAACTGGCCCAATGACCTTGGTGAGTTTGCAGCATCCCAGAGCATTTCAATCTCTATAAATCAAAGCAGTTCTGGAATTGAGTCAGCCTTTGTTCCAGGGTTTCTCCTGTCTCCTCTACTCACATTTTCCTTTTGCTGTAGTTACCCAATATCTGTGGGGTGGATCTTACCCTATTCTTGGTAACACCCTTGCTTTAAAGGGAATGGACCCTATGCTGGGACTCTGCTCCCACCATGGGAGCAAATCCCTGGCCCCAGTCTTTGTGTGCTGTGACATGGCTACTCCAATATCCCTTAAAGCAAATGGGCTTTTGGGGTGCTGTCATGCAACAGGGAAGTCCCACCTCACATCCTTTTGCAAGGAAAAACTTTCAGCCCTGCTCTTCGGGGTACTGATGCTCAGCCCCCCCAAGGGTGTGCAGTGCCTTTGGGGATGCACACAGCTGCTGCTGCCTCCCTGTCCATCCTTGGGTGAACTTATCATGAGCCTTAACACCCGCGCCTCACATGCAATTGCTACTTTCGGTTGCAGGGACATATAAAATCCAAGTAACAAGCAAATGAATCTCACTACCCCCTCAACACCTTGTTTTTAAGCGGGCCCCTGGGTGTGTAATCCTCCAGCCAGCATGGGGCAGGGGTAACTCATGACCAGGCAGATCCAGGACCTCTCCGTGACCCCAGGGATGCTGCCATCCCGCTGTCCCGCGGCAGATGGAGAGACGGCTCGGGGCGGGTGGCTGCTCTCCTGTGGTCCAGCTCCTCCCCGGAGCCCGCGGAGCTGGCGGCCGTGGGGAAGCAGACTGGCTGGCTGCCCGCTCTCACCGGCAAGTCCTAGCAGGGAAATGAAGCTATTTTTAAAGAGGAACCTCTGCTAAGTCAAACTGCAGGGAAAGGGAGGTCGAACCTCATCATGAGACCCCCCTCCGCACACAGGACGGGGAGCCGCGAGGAAGAAATGCCACACAGATCATCAGGGTTTTACTGTGCTGGCTCTGAATGGTCCTGATAATCAATATCAGATGATCAATAACAGCAAGCCCCGGCAGCCAGGATCATCCAAGGGGTGGGAGCTGTGGCTTTATCTCGGGGCTCTGTCTAAATAAATCACGAGTCATGATACAGTGTTATCGAAAAAATATGCTCCAAGAAAATGGTTTCAGTGCCATACAAATCAAGCCTGACACTACCATTTCTCTTTCATAATATAAACCCTTTACTCATTCACTCCTGCAAGTAAAAATGCTTGCAGAACACCCTCCTGTCAATTTTTTTTCAGTGGAAAGAAGTGTTACCTACAACAGGAGCTCTGCTTTTATGAAAGTAGCAATAAGGTGGCATCAAGGCACAGCACAACACCACAATAACTATTTTATATAATGCAATAATTGCATACATAATGTCAGCCCTTTTAGTGCAGCATATTGCAACAAACAGAGAGGCTTTTCATTCCACATACGATTCTAAATCATTTAATTATCTGGGAAAAGATATATATATATCTTCATATATATGTGTGTGTGTGTGTGTGTGTGTATATATATCTATAAAGCGTATTTTTAATTTTTAATTCCTTGCATCTGTGCTCATCCACACACACAGGCACAAAAACAAGAAACTAAATTCCAGCCCAAAACTTTTATTGAGCTCCAACTGCTCGCCTGTTATTCATAACCCAGTTTCCTCTCTCACAAAGAGACCTTTTGCATGGTTTTGGTTTTTTTTTTTTTATGTGTGTGTGTGTGTTTCTTTTTTTTTTTTTCCCCCTTCTGCCTCGCTAACAGCTGCTCGCAGTGTTGTATCCTGAGTGATGATGAGGTTCTGAAAGTGTTTTTTTGGAACAGATGGCCAGGAGAGAGCTGGGGAATGTGCCAGCAGCGAGCTGGGGAATGCGCCAAGTCCTGCAGTGACTGAGTACTCCGGGTTCCAGCTCGCGTGCCTTTCCCCTGCCCTCTGCCCCAAGTGGCGCCAGCAGGACTTCCCAGCTCGCGCTCCGAACATCTGGAGTCTGCGACTGCCAGAAGAGCCGGGACGGGGGGAGGATGAAGGGAAAAAAAAATCCCTCACCCATCCCTCCCTGCTCCAGTTGAGCTCCCAGGGCCGCGGCGATGTTGCTGCCTAGCACGGGGGCTAATCAAGAGCAAAGAGGGGAGGGGAAGGGAGAGAAAATGAACCTTGTGATGGGCGCTTGGGGTTTTCAGTGCTGGGTGTGCTGTACAGAGCATTTATTGGCGATCGGATCCTGCCCCGGGTAGACCGAAGGGCTGTGTCTCTGCTGTCTGCTGGGGGAGTGAGGTCTGCCCCATAGCCTTGGGGCCGGATCCTGTGGGGCTGGGGGGCCCAGGGGGCTGCAATGCACAGCTCTGCACCCCGACAAACCCCAGTCTCCAGGGAGAGCCCCTGCCCATGCACCCTACAGCCCTAACCCGACCCTGAGCTGTAACTGCCTTCCTGCAGGAGGAAAGAGACTGTACGAGCAGCAAGCTGGACCCCAAACATTACAGAATCCATGTGAGGTTTACAGACGACCTCGGGATATGTGCAGAAACCACGTACACAGGGGATAAGGAAACCTGGACTCCCCTTTCTGATCCGACCCCTTTCTGGAGGATGCTCCTGGATGGAGCTGAAGGCAGCTCCCTCCCTTTTCCCAGGATATCAGTGTGGCCCCAGCAGGACTTGGGGTCTGCTGAGGGTGTTGCAACCCAAACCTCCAATGTGGTGTGACTTGGGTGCATGGTGAAGGGCAAGGCTTACTCCAGATCACTCTAAAACTAAGCAAGAGGCAGCCTGAAAAAATGAAAACTATCATCAGAATTTACCCCCTCACACCACAGGCAGCTTTTTTTTTTCTTTTTTTAAGAAAAAGGCATTTGAAGCCTCCTTTGTTGCCTATAAATGAGATCTCCCATCACCAAACACCCTCAGTCAAGTCTCAACTGCAACAACTAAAATCACCTTATAACTGTAGTTAGGACTGAAAAGGGGATTTTTGTTTTTCTAGTCAAGTTTGAAAGGCTAAAGCCAACCTTTCTAATTAAAAAAATGGAGTAGAAAGGAGAGGGGGGAGAAAATTACTCAGTAAATTTCCTATTGCAACAGCAAAGTCTTAACAACAACCTAATGTTAGGGACACTGGCTAATTCGTCCTCCGAACCAAAGCAAGAGGCAACGTACAATCCAGCAAACGCAACATCTGGAGTCCCTGCCTGCCAAAACAAACTCCAACCAGCTACTTTTTTTGTGTGAAAAGCTCACGGTGCCACAGCACATCGCAACCAGAGAGCTGAGAGAGTGAGTGAGAGAGGCAGAGACACAATAAAACGGAGATGACAGGAGATAAGGGTGTTGTGGACCCAACCGCGGAGCTCAAGGATCAGAGGTCTGTGCTCAGGCTTGCTATAATTTTTTTAAAGAGAGAATATAAAAGGAAACTTAAAAAAAACAACAACAACAAAATAACAACCACCCCAAAGTCGATAATTCAGAGGAACTGCTCAGTGAGCAGTGGTTTCAGAGACCTGATTAAAAACACACAGAGCTTACAAAAACGTGCCGATTTCAAAATTAATGAGGGTGTGGTGTTTTTGGGCCAAGCCATTGTATCCTCATACAGCTGCCTGTGTGAGACCCCCCAGTAGAGACATCCCTTCACACCACCTGACATCCAGAGCTTGGATTGTCCCTGCACAGCCGTCCCGGATCTGTAATTTCCCTCTGACAACAGTCCTTTCCTCCCTTGTGCTCACGATGCCATTGATTTGCTTGGCTCAAGGAGAATGAGAGATAGCAAGACAAGTCTTCCCAGCCCAGGTTTTGCATTTCCACTCCTATCTACTGGGAATTATCAGAGTTATTTAGTGGTACCTGCTGGTTTTTGCTTCATCGTCATCTGAATGTGCTCTTGCCATCACCTGAGCAAATACTGCTGGAAATAAAATTAACCATAT
Source organism: Corapipo altera (assembly GCF_003945725.1). Classification (NCBI taxonomy): domain Eukaryota; kingdom Metazoa; phylum Chordata; class Aves; order Passeriformes; family Pipridae; genus Corapipo; species Corapipo altera. The sequence goes on from NW_020884947.1 coordinate 104,747, forward strand.
CATCCCAAGAGAATCTACACACTCTGGGGCTGCCCTAAACTTGGACTTTCCAAACCAGTAGAAATGCATTTGCTAGAATTTCCAGTGAGAAAAGCAAGGCAGAGCTGGCATTAAGGCCCTGCCTCAGGTACAAAGCCTTGCTTTCTTTTCAGACAGGGTTTTTGGAGAAGGGTTAGGGCGTGTGGCCTTCAAGAACATGGAGAAAAGGCAGATTTTCTCCTGGTGACACTGTTTCAGCGGGTTGGCGGTGGCCTGTTGCTGATGCCGTGTGAGAGTTTCACTGTTCACACACTCTCAATGGGCTGAGGGCTTTTCTCCATGCATCTGCTCTGGAGAGAATTTTAGAGAACAAATGCCATAAATAGAAGACCTTTAATTCTTAATTTATTTTTTTGATTAAGGATGGGCCCAGCCCTAAGCCTCACATGTGAACACCCTGGGATTTGGAGCCATTTAAAATCTGGCTCCATGTTTTCTGTCTTTAAGCTTGCATTGGTTTACGTAAGCCAAGACAATGTGTCTCAGCCCATCGGGCACCCAAAGGCTGAATCCCAGCCCAGAAATGTGCTGAAGCTCATCATGAAGGATGCTCATCCTCTTCTTTCCCCCCGTTTTAGCTTTGGGAGGAGACCCAAAACCCAACTAGCAATCTGCTAAGGTCTCAAAAAGGATGCTCATCCTCCTTTTCTCCCCCATCTTGACTTGGAGAGGGGACCCAAGCCCCAACTAGCAATCTGCCCAAGCCCCAAAAATGATGCTTTTGTTCTCCCCCATCTCAACTTGTCTGGAGACCCAAGAACCAAATCTCACCTTGCCCTGGGATTGGTGGCATCACATCAGTGTTCCTGGGATACCACTGCCTGTGGCACTACAGACCCTACAATGAAACCCCAATTTCGGGCTGTGCCCAGGAGCTCCCCCCACATCTCCCAGCTCCAGGCAGTGCTGTGGCTGTGGGTGAGTGGTGCTGTGTCTCTGCCTGGCACTGCTGCTCCAGGGGCATAAATACAGCCCGTGACAGCGAGAGGAAGCGACAAGGGAGTGTGCTATTGTGTTTATTTATAAACTGAATTGCTGCAGGATGATTTGTTGGGCTAAAGAGGAGGAAAAGTGAGGAAACCTGCCCGGATCACAGGCAGATCTTAACGACACCGGGGAAGGAGCCTGCTCCCCGGCTTAGCTGCCCATTCATCCATTAAAATCCCGCTGATTTATTATCCCGCCTGACAAGCAAGCCCAGAAAGCAGGGGGAAGTTCAATTCAAGTTTACAAAACTCTTTTTGTCATAAAAGCCTGAACAAAGACATCAATCACTCCTTTAATTCACCCATGTCACTCTCTGAGAGGAAAACTGGCAGAACGCTCCGCTTCCTCCTCCCGCCGCTTGACGATGATTTCACCTAATTGGTTCAGTGTTAAGTAACCTAAAGGAATGCAAGGCGTAATTAGATTTAACGTTGTTTCCTCAAGATACCCACATGTCCTTCAGGTCATACATCTTACTAATGTGTTTATACATACAATGTCTCCATTAGCTACCTTTTTTTTGTTGTCGGGTGATTTTTCTCAGAGATAAGTGTTAGATTAAACAAAACAGAAAACACAGGCGGGTGACTGTGTTTTATGGGTTCCAAAAGGCGACTCAAGGTTGGTTTGGTTTAACAAGTAACAGTCCCAAGATGACTCTTAATAGGATCACGCTCGTGTTGAAACACACGATAGGCGACTAACGAGGGGAAGAGCCCGGTGCAGAGGACGGGGAGGAGAGAAAAGCTTTTGATTAGAAAGGAATGTGGTTATTACAAGATCAGACAGATGGAGGAGAAAAAGCAAGAAAGAAAGGCAAGGGATAAAAAAAAAAAAAAATCAGGAAAATTTCACGAGGTTGGTAAAGGAAGGAAACGACTTTGGATATTTTTTTTTTTTGACTTTTTTTCTCCCTTTTGTAACTTTTACTGTTATTTAGGGGGCGAGGGGGGAGGCTGTAACATACCTTCCTTTTTTTAGATCTTCCTTCTGCTTGTAAGGTCCTAGTGCACTGCTCCACGCATTCAGAGAAGCTCATGTTACTGTGGTCAGCGCTGTAATCCAGGTCTGCTAGTCTGGCCAGGGAAAGGATATAGTTACAGGCTATTCTCAAGATGGCCAGTTTGGACAACTTTTGACCATAAGAATAGCAGGGAACCTAGAAAGGGTAACAGGGAAAAAGAAATAATTAAAAATTAGGCCATATAAACAAAATATCTTGCTTGAAGCATGGCAAAACAACTGGAAGTTATTTTCTTAGCAGTTTTTAACATAAATAGAAACTCTAGCGATAAAAATGCCATATGGTCCCAACAGGTTTTTAAGAAGAACTCCCCCGCTGATCTCCATGGGGATGAAAGCAGCACGAAGCCTCTTGATTTCAGCGGGGCAGTTCTGCTTAAAATGTGATGGCAGGATACGGCCTGGGATGTCTGCCTGCTGTTCAGTTCTTGGAGGTCCTGTTTCTCTCAGAAACCTGCAGCCCCCATGCCACCCAGTAACTCGCCTTGAATTACTCACTCCCCACAAGCAGCTCCCATATCATCACAGGTCTTGCAGAACAAGGCAATAAGGAAGTATGAGCAACTATATCACAACCTGGTGTTCTTTGTGCTCAAACAGCATCGATTGTGACTTCCAGCCCATGCAAAAACATGATGTTGCTGAGGAGCAAGACCTGGAGGCAGCAATTCCTACCTGCTTAAACATCCCATCATGGTACCTCACCCCCCCAAAAGAGACCAAACCAGAGCCTGGTTCAGGGCCCTGGATGTATCTTATGCAATTTATTTCCTTCACCCTTAAGGATTTCTAGTGCGATGTGAAACATTCAGACAATTCAAACTAAACAGTATGTGTCTAAATAACTGAACAGGGTACGGTTCCTGCTGCAGAACGGGTGGATTGCTTTTCCATCACGATCCAGAAAAAAACTTCATCTACACTCAATTTTAGGCACGTAACTTTAACATGTTATGTATTTAACTTTAACACCCAGACCCTTCCCCAGCTCCATTGTCCTTCTCTGGACACGTTCCAGCACCTCAATGTCTTGTAGTGCGGTGCCATACACACCATCTACTACTGATACCCCTGAAAAGACATGGAATCATGGAATAGCTTGGGTTGGGAGGGACCTTTCAAGTTCACCTAGTCCAAACTCTCCCCTGAACCGGGGAGAGGCATTGCAGAGAATCTATTAAATCATTTAGGTTAGCTCTTCTGAGTGTGATAGACTTGAGACCCCATTTTCTAGTTTGCAAAATTGCTAAAAGTCATTTAGCCCTTCATGCACAAGAGTCTATTGCCTACGGGAAACTGGAGTCGGGCGTTTATCTGAAATCCATCCTGGCCCCTCAGGTTGTCTGACCACCCATGAGTCTAAGTTTTCATACTACATCAATCATGGGAATGCCTCAATGTCCACCAGCCATCTGCCTCCGTACCAGTCTCCATCCTCCTCATCCCTCTGGAGTGTCACACTCAGGGCTGGAGATTTTTTTAATGCTTCTTGCCATGCTCATGCCTCAGCCTCTCTTTTCTCCACAGGGATACAAGCATGGGATCATCCCTGGAGTGATGTCCCTGATTTTACATAAAGTAAGATGGGTTCACCCCCTCCACAAACCCCACAGTGACCATAAGCAGATTCCAAAGGAGGAGTAGAACAGCCCAGGCTCCAACTACCATCACCTCCACAACCTCATATAGATGTGCCATCCCTGTATTTAGTAGCCCATGACAGATCTTTTCTCTCCATTAATTTGGCCTGATAAGCTGAACTCCTGTCGATTTTGAGCAGCCACAACATCCTTTTGCAAAGTTTTCTTCCCGGTCTACATAAATTTTTCCTCCTTTTGCTTGTTTTGAACTTGGCTCCTACTGTCTTCCCTTGAGGTTCCCTAGTTCCTGTATTAGAAAAGAGGACAACAGATTTTTATTCACGTCCTCTGTGACACATATTTTCAGTCCTCCAGCATCTCTTCATCCTCTTTTCCAGAAGGAAAAGATCAATCCTCCTTAGCAGACAGTTGTATAGAAGCCATCCTGTATCTTTCATGACCCTTGCTGCTCTTCCCTGAACTTTTCCTAGTCCCTCTGGAGCTGAGAGGATCAGAACAACACAAAGTATTCATGTTGTGGGTGCATCTATCTAACAGATGCTTATGTTAAATATTCCTTTAAATGTTCTGTTAAATATTCCTTTTTTTACCAACTCTTGACTTGATTTGTGAGTGCTACCAGACACTGACTTGAGACTTCCATTGAACCATATACAGAAACCCTGAGGTCTCCCTTCTCTGAGATAATGGCCAACTCAGGGTCTATCATTTCACGTGTGGACTCTGGTATGGTTTTTCCTGTAAGCATCACTTCACTTTATCTGCACTGTATTTATTTCATGTACCATATTATTACCCAATCACTCCAAGTCATAAGGTTCAGCACAGCTTGCACAGTCACAATTTCAGGTGGTAGGACCTTTCAGGTCTCCAGCCCAAATCCCTGCTGAAAGCAGAGTTAAGCACAGGGTCAGGCCCTAGTTTGTCTACTCGGGACATCCCTCCCTGCAGGAACTGGCCCTTTTTCCCTACCCACCACTCCCTGCCTGTACACTCATCACTAATCCACACTCCTGTCCAAGCTGCTCAGTTTCTTCAAATGTTCCTAGGGAAGACCTCTGCCACAGGACTTACAGAAATCCAAACCAATTGGCTGGATCACCCATATCCATAAGCACATGAATTTTAGTGCTGTTGACCCTTTGGGTTATTTGTCTTGCATGATACATAGAATCATTTGGGTTGGAAAAGACCTCTAAGAACACTGAGTCCAACCATTAACCCAGCATGGCCAAGCCCACCACTAAACTGTGTCCCTACGCACGTCTACATGTTTTCAGAACACTTTCAGGGATGGTGACTCCACCACTTCCCTGGGCAGCCTGTTCCAATGCTTGAATACCCTTTTAGCGAAGAAATTTTTCTAATCTCCAATCTAAACCTCCCCTGGAACAATTTGAGGTCATTTCCTCTTGTCCTATCACTTCTTACTGGGGAGAAGAGAATCACCTCCACCTGGCTACAACCTTCTTTCAGATAGTTGTGGAGAGCAATAAGGTCTCCCCTGAGCCTCCTTTTGTCCAGGCTAAACACCCCCAGCACCCTCAGCTGCTTCTCATCAGACTTGTGCTCCCTAGCTCTGTTGTCCTTCTCTGGACATGCTCCAGCACCTCAATATCTTGTAGTGTGGTGCCATACACACCATCTACTACTGATACCCCTGAGAAGACATGGAATCATGGAATAGCTTGGGTTGGGAGGGACCTTTCAAGGTCACCTAGTCCAAACTCCCCCCTTTAACGGGCAGGGGCATTGCAGAGAATCTATGTATCCTATGGGAATACCCTGTGTCACTGCTGCACTGACCTCAGCTGCACAGAGCAGAGACTTCTCTGCTGGTAACACCAACCCAAAAGGGATGGAGCCACTTCCATGCTTCTTCTGCTGGAATTGGCACCGTGTGTGCCATGGGATTCGAGATACACCCTGTAAGCCCCTCTGCAAAACTGCCAGTCAAGGAAAAGGCAAGGCTAAGTGTTGTTCCCATCGCTCCAGAGGGAATCAGAGGGGTAGCCAGAAATGGCTGGAGTCTGGTGGCACAGAGATCCCCTTTTGGTCTGACAAAACCTCTCTCTCAATCCCTGCCTTTACTTCTTTGCCAGCATTATGCACCCACCAGTGGTACTTGCCTTCAGACCATAGTACCTGGTCCCCAGATGCAACGAGCTGAGTTATTTTGAAAGCAAGAGCTTTGAGCAGCAGAAACACCCAAGTCTTTCGACGCCAATGTAACAAGAACAGCAGAGCGCCCAGATCAAACAGCATCAAGAAAGAACAAAGCAAGATGGAAACTAAAATAGAAGGATTCGGTGCAATGTGGGAGTAATTTCAGAATTAGAGCAAGAAGGAAGTTAAATCAAGTGGAAGTAAAATAGAACCACGAAATCCTTGAGGCTGATGCACAGACGCTGTCCAGTTACAACACAAGAAGGCAGACTAATGTCTTTTTTCCTCATCTGTTTTGCTCTTTCTTTTGTGTTTTGGGTTTGTTTTTTTTTAAAAAAAAAGAAAAAAAGAAACAAAATAAAAACCAATCTGGTTTTTTTTGTAGGATATGTTTGCTACAAATGGCAAGGAGGATCTCAGCGCTAACACAGCTGACAAAACCCTCAACTGGGATTACACAACATTTTTCCCACACCACTGCAGCAGAGTCCAAGTTGGAGCTGCCCCACACGTCCATGGGAAGAGGTTCACCTTGAGCAGTTCAGATACTGCTGTGATGGGTGCGGGGCACCGGCATTAAAAGATAAGAGGTTTTTTTCCATGGTAACAGTGTTAGAAAAACTATTTTATAGGAACCCTCCCTGTCTTGGCTCAGCTCCTGCCATTTTAATGTTTCCTTTTGAATTAAACATGGGAAATTAAGAGAGGAATGAGCCACTTAGTTCAGATCCAGAGTCAAAGCTTCCCCAAGTGTGTGTGTGTGACTTTGGCATTATCTCTTCTTTAACACAAAGTCAGCAGGAAGGAGGGGACAGATTTACACAGATTGGAGAAAAGGTTGTCAATGACACACCTGGATGCCAAGAAATCTTCAAAATCCAACTTAAAACAGAGAGAGTGTCTTAGAAATGGGAAAATGCCTGACGCTGGTGTGGCCTTGCAGCTGTAACCCTCCCAGCTTCCATGGAGTCTCCACTACACAGATCTTGGGCAGGTGGTAACACAAGCAGGTATCTGTCACACTCCTGGCAAGCACGAAGCCATTCCTTCTGTCACCTTCTTGTTTCTCATGCCTAAACTGAATAGATTTTGGAGCTTTGGTGGGACAGATGCAAAGATGGGAGCTGAGAAGGTCCGCTCAGAGCCAGGGGGAACTAGGGCAAAGCTCAAGTTCCTGTGCAGTTAATGAAAATATTTCTCTTATCTGACCTCACTGATCTCTCCCGAGCAGCAGCACAGCTCACCCTCTTGTCTGCAATATTTGCAGTGATTAAAAGGAATTAGGAAGGAACTGCAACTGAAATTTCACACTGATTTGAAGGAATGCAGCTGTCTTCTAGAAAGGCAGAAAGGCTAGAAAGGATACTGGCACCATCCTGGGCTTTGGGAGATCAGCATGGAGTGGGCTGGGACCAGCAGGAACCAGAGCTTCACTCAGAGCATGTTTCTTAGTTGTGTCTGCAAAGGGCTCTGCAGAGTCTCCTGGGTCTTATCAGTGACCCCAAGGCTGGCAGGAGTTGAAGCAAGGCAAGAGGAATGCTCCTGAGACATATTCCTGTGCAGAAGAGTCCTTCTTTGGCAGGAAGATAGAACGGGATGTGACCTAACAGGTCTCTTCCATCCTTGACGTCTGAGATTCAGAGGCAGTGCCCTTGGAAAACCAAGGATGCTCCCTTTGAAGTCCGTGGGAAGGCTGCCGTGCACTTGACCAGAGCAGTGCTCAGCCTGCAGCCAGCCCTCTCCAGAGGCAGGGATCTGCTGCAGCTCCCCAAAGGGTCATTGTCATCCACTGAAGACATGGGATCGGAGCTGATTCTGACCCAGGGCACAAGAGAGGAGACAGTGGGATGAGGTTGGGGAACAACTGGAGAAACAGATGTGTGAGAGGGTACCCCTGAAACATGAGGGTGAAGGGTATGTTCACCATGGTGGGTCTGTGGGGAACAACCACGAGCATCCCATGGACTTCAGGAGCATTAAGCAAGTTCACATCACTGAGCCTTCTGCCAGGCAGCTCTGTCCTTATCAATACGATACGATTTCTGTAAACATGCTCTGGACCTGTGCAGATAACATCTGTAAAACCAAGTCTGCTTTTACACTGCATAAAGATGCTGGAATAAAGAAGAGTGTTGAGTGCTGGGGGTCCAGACCTCTCTGGTATTGTGCTTGAATCGTGACTCAGCAGCACAGACTTGCACAGATCCCCTCCACACAAAGGTCATGCAGGACAGAATTGGACCCCCTGGGCACAGCGGGGAAGACAGAGTGGCTCCACGGCAGAGAAACACCCATGTTTGCGATGGCTAAGCTGCCCTGACAGCTCTACACGTTCCTCAACATGCCATAAGAAGCTGCTGAACCTACCTGTCTGCTAACTGATCTGGTTTATTTTTATGCTGGGAGTTAAAACACATCAGGCCTCCCTCCCTCCCCTCCCCCAGGAGAGCACTTGGCTGCCTCTCCCCTGCATCCGAACACGCAGCCCAGCGGCGCTGTCTCATTGTTTGTGCTGTGGCTCCTGCCAAAAATATTTCCAGAAGGTTCATACAAATGTCCAGTACTTAATAGTTCTGGCTTTTGTACGTCCCTCTTTCCACCCCGGGGTGAGTCAGATGTTTCCTAGAGTTAAGACACGTTGGGGGAATGGTGGCAGGTTGGGGCAGCAGGACTGCCAGTGTTCCCTGCTTGTCAGTCCTGAGCACAGGGGAAACCTCTCCTTCATGATCCTGAAGTATCTCCAGGGCTGATGTCTGCAGTGCTACTGCAGATGTGTGGGTACCTCATCCCTGCAAGTGTCCAAGGCCAGGTTGGATGGAACTTTGAGCAACCTGGTCTAGTGGAAGGTGTCCCTGCCCATGGCAGGGGGCTGGAACACGATGATCTTTAAGGTCCCATCCAACTCAAATCATTCTACTTCTAGGAGTAAGAGCTTTAAGAAGCTGAAGGCCTCATCCAGAAGATGAAGGCCTTGCCTGTTTTCAAGACGTGTTACCTTGTGGAGTGTGTTTGGGGAGGGTTCGGAGCCACCCTTTTTCTTTCCACCCAATTTTGTGGTAAAGCGAACACATATGGGTCCTCCTGCTTCTCACGGGACTCATTGTTTGATGGTCTGGTTGGTGTGTACAGATTCACCAGCAAGGAACTTGGCTTCCTTACCTTGCTCTCAACAGCTACATGCCCTGAGTCCTTCTAACATCCCAGGTAGGATGACAATAATTTAATGTACAGATGTATGATGGAAAAGCCTGCAAGCATTCCCAGGATGTCCTTTCACAGTCCTGCCAGACCCCTTCAGACCTGGTTCCCAAAAACCCTTCCTCCTGCCCACAGCAGAGCAGCAGCCAGCTTCCAGCAATGGCTCCTCCATGCCACTGGTGCTCACTACACTGAACTGGACCTTTGGGGCAGCATGGTGTGGGTTGGAACAAGTAAGGACAGATTCTGCTTTGTGGATATATGGTATGGTTCTCAGGGGAGTGCTTTTGGAGAAGGGCCCCATAAGAGTCATAAAATAGTTTGGGTTTGCAAAGGACCTTTAAAGGTAAGCTAATACAATCCCCCTGCAATGAGAAGGGCCATCTTCAACTAGATGGATTTCTCAGCCATCCCTCTGATCATCTTTGTGACCTCCTCTGGACTCACTCCAACAGGTCCATGCCTTTCCTGTGCTGAGGGTCCCAGAGCTGGAAGCAGCACAGCAGGTGGGGTCTCACCAAGGCAGAGTAGAGGGGAAGAATCACCTCCCTTGACCATCTGTGGGTGTCACAGTGTCAGATGCTCCACAGAGCTCTATTCCAGCCAGCGATGAGCAGCTATTCCATACCATGGGTGAGGAAGGTTTTTGTTTCTCTGCCACCAGACTGCAGTGGTGGGGAAGGGGCAGCCCCATGCTAGCACAGCAATCATTGCAGTTTGAAAGGAAGCCCCATCCCTGTCCCACTACAGGGAGAAAAGTGCCCACTCAGGGCCCAAACCCAGCTGAAAAATGCCAAGGAGAACAAAAACAGCATCGCTCAGGCAGGAGCACTAGTCCTGAATGAGGTGCCTTTGCCTCTTGGGTGGGTGCATGCTGCCAAATAACCCAGCTCCCGGTTCCCTCCCAGCTCCTGGCTCCCCCATCGCTCACATTGCAAAAACATGAGTTCACTCCTTGGAGCGAATGAATTGGCTTCCTCCAAACAAAACCTAGGTGTGGTGCTGGGTGAGTTCACCCCGGGAATCTCTTCCAAATGGCAGTCTGGTTAATGCTGCCCCAGGCCTGGCTCCACTCCGTTTTGGACAGTCCTTCTGCATTATCCCCATTTTGCAACCCCAACGCCTCCTGCACATCCTCAGAGCATACAACAAACACTCTGAGTATGAAAAATATCAAAATGCTGGGCTGCAGCAAAGCTCTTACCTTACTGTAGGCTCTTTGAACCACTGCCCAAAATAGTAACTACGAAGAGGACTACTGGGTATCACAGGAGAAATCCCAGGGCCACAAGGCACAGAAAACCTCCTCTGAAAGGGGCTACCCTCAAGTGGGGAAACACTTTTTTGGGTGACAGTTTTGTAAGGGTCATCTCTATCTTTAAGGTCCAATGAACCCAATTCCCCTGGCAAATAGGAGACCAAGCTCTACCAGAGATAATGGCATTGCCACAGCCTCAGCTTGGCCTTGGTGACTCTTCAGTCACCACCCACTGCTGGACACCACGAGGTTTTCCACTCCTTTGCTATTGCTGCTTAGACCCAGGAGCTGCTATGAGCAGCTGCAAGGAGCATAACCCTCCCTCTACTTGCATCCCTGTATGGCACAGGGGACAGTGCAAACTGGGACCAGGATGGGATATATCACTTTGGGAATGCACACGACAGGGACCAAAAGAGATGCAGGATGGGAACAAAGAGCCTGGGGGGCTCTGCTGCACGGTACTGTAAAGTGTCCCATCTCCCCACTGCAGTCCGGAGAGGAATTTGAGAGTGGATTAAGGCAGGGAGCAGAGGCTGGATTCAAAGCTTGACAGAGAAAAGCAGACTCTTTCCTCCAATTTCAGCAGGAGCCATAAGAAAACATAAAGGTTAACTTAGGGTGGCTGCAGCAGGCAGAGCAAATACCTCCCGAAAGGAGCAGGATTTGTAGCAAAAGATAAAATCAGCCAGAGAGCAGCCAAGAGAGCAGAAAAGTCCTGTTCTTGGTGACACACAGGCATTGTTTTCAAGATTTTTGTCCTTTTGTCTGGTTTCTCCCTTATTTTCTGTCCTCTTTTGTTGCTTCAGGCCAGTATTTTGTCATCTTCTTTAGCTGTTAAACCACAGTGCCACCCCACTCTGCCCCAACTGGGCTCTAAATATCCATCAGCGTCACTCGGGATCGGCTGTAACCACCAAGATACTCCGGTTAACACTGTGCTGTTCAATGACAACACGCAGCAGTAGTGTTGTTCATGATGTCTGGAAGATGTTCCAGCTCTCCTGAAGTCCAGCAGCACCTCTCCAACCATCTCTTCCCACCCAGCTGTCACCCCCAGAGCTCAGTGGGTGGTTTGTCTTCAGGAGCTGGGTTTTAAAGCATCTTGGGGTTTCCTGCTTGTGGGATCACAGAGGGATGAATCACTGGAAATAGGGCAGGGAGATGTCAGCAGGTGATGGAGGAAAGCTCTAAGCCTCCTCACCACACAGAAAGGACATGCCAGAGACACTGGTCACATGCAGTGTCGCGCCTGCAGAGGTGACAAACCACGGCTGCTTTTGGGATGACATGCAAAGAGGGCGAGCACGTAATGACACATGCCCAGAACAGCCTCAGCCTCCTCTGGCTTGTGGCTAAGGACTGCTCAAGTCGTGGGTCCTCCTCCATTTAGTGCCTGGCTTGTCCTTCAAAGCCCTGCAGACAGCTTGCCCACATGCCACCCCACAGCCATGTAACCTCCTCCTGTGTGGCCTTGAGGCTGCCGCTCCTGATGTCCCACCATGCTCCCAACAGGAGCAAGCAGGGGCTTTTCTGCACTGACTCAACAACAAACCACAGCAGCCACGTGCATGTCGGCAGCAAAAAGTGAAAGGATGCTACTGGGGGGAAAAACCCTCCATTCCAGCAGCTAAAAAACCCTATAAAACTCTAAAGTATCTCCAGAGCCCACATGAGTGCAGAGAGCGAGGCTGTCAGCTGCTGAGGCAGAGAGTGTCCTGGTAATGCAGTGGTGAAAAGATTTAGAAAAATGCCAATATACTTCAAGGGAAAATAAATGCCTGTGGACACATTTGCTCCCAGCACAGACTCCAGCTTGCTGTGGCTTGATGCATCGCTTTCTCAAGGAGGAGCTGGACAGCAGTGCTCCAGAGAGAAACCAGATGTGCAAGCCCAGGCAGGCTCCAGATTAGGAAGGCTGTTGTGGTTGTCTCTGTCCATCGACGGAGAGTTTGCTGCCACCTTAGGGTCTGTCAGCACAGCTGAGGAGCTCGATCCCAACTCCTGTGAGTGCAACATACTGGTGGGAGCTGGCTTGCTTGGCTGCCCACGCAGTCTCATGGTGAAAAGCACTATCTCCTTCCAGCCAAGTCCCCCAGGAGCAAACCTGGTAGCTAAATCCATGCTGCAACAGATGTTGAGATAGTCCAGTTTCATACTTGGGATTTGCTGGAGTATGAGACTCTTGCTGCCAATAGAAATTTGTAGACAATAAAAAAAAAAAGGGGCCAGCATTGCTTGGCGTGGAGAGCAGTTGCTCCAAAGATATGCAATGTTGCTGTCACATCTTGTCTCCTCCAAATGGTTGCACTGCTTCACAAACCTGAACATCCACCAGCACAAGGACTGGTAAGAGTCTTCACATGGAGGAGGAGATGTCCTCAGGTTCTTGCGAACTTGGCACTATGACTCATCAGAAATGTTTGGCTTCACTGACCACCCACAATGGCAGGGAGACAGAGAGAAAAAGGATGGAAGTGACAACCCATTATGTCACTTATGGAGGGTCCTGCAGCAGCAGTGTAGGAATCCACTGACCAGGACCTGCCAGGGCATTCAAGGGCAGACCAGTGCTCCAGAGAGGAGCTGCCCAGTCACGAGGAAGAAGCAGAAGCGGGGACGGACACCAGAAAGGCAGCAGCAGAAGGGCAGCCAAGGATAGCAGAAATATCTCCACCATCTCAAAGTGTTTCACAGCAGGTCAGTGTTTTCCAGGGGAACTACACTGTGAGCCTCAGGAGTCTGCTGTCAGTGGAAGGATCATCACTTCGATAAATGATGCTTGGGGGACTGAGGGTGGGAAAATCTTTTCCAGACTAAGTAGCTGAAGATCACAAGTGCCAAGACCAGGGAGAGCTGCATCTCAGGAGCATCTGCTCTTCAGCCTCACTTCAGTGCTATGGCCCTATGGTGAAGGCAGCAGCTCAATACAAAGAGAGGGAGAGAATCTTGTTCCTGATGGCCGCGACACCAAGGGGTGAACACAATGGCAGTGACACGTCTCACAGCAGCAGGCAGCTTCCCAGAGCTGGCAGCTGCCCGCCTACCTCCCACCTCTGAGGGGGCCCTGCCCTCAGAGGCGAGTTGGGGACAGCTAAGTGCTCAGAGACATAGCTGGATTAGCCTCCCCTTGTGTGAAACAACTGTGTTTGGCTCTTCCTCCACCAAGAACTGGAAGAAAAAAAAAAACCCACACCCCTTCCTGCCATCTGGAGAGTTAGTCGACACAAGCCAAAACATGTGTGCCATATGTACACAGCTGCAGAGCGCAGGGACGCCGCTGTCAGCCCATCTGCCCGGCACGCTGAGTGCCAGTCGCCTGCCCTGGGGTGGGCTGCTGAGACAGGGAGAGTGTCCTGCACAGAGGCATGACTTCCCCTTCCTCCTCCTCACCAAGCATGGACAGGCTCCCTACAGCTTGGCTGTGGTGGGTCTGATCCTACAAGCAATGGGGTTTTATCTCACGCATGCCAGTGAGGATGGGTATCTCCAGCCCTGTACATCCAAACGTGACAGGGAAAGGGATGACACCTGTGTGGGTGCTGGGTATCAGTGGCTGAACAGGGCTCCTGCTTCCAGCAGCTCCACATCCAGCACCTGAGCCCTTCCCAAAGGAGTGTGGGGCGGGGGCTGGCTGTGTGCAATCGCGGCACTCTCCCCTGCTCCTCGCCTGCCTGTCTGCAGGGAGGTATCAGTTTCAGTGCCTCAGGAAAGGCCTCCCAGCTGCTTAAGAGCCTGATATGTGATGACAAGGAGGGGACGGAGGACTAACCAAGGAACAAGAAACAAACCAAGGCCTGTGGCAGACAGCGTACAGGGATTGCTTCAGGGATGTGGAAAGACAGCGCTGACCTGAGGCAAGAGAAAGCCTCCCTGCTGTGTGTGCCTCTGCCAGTGCATCTCCCTGCCCCTGCTTCCCGACTCGCTGACCAGGATGAGACAGAGAGCAACGTACTGTCTTCTGATCCGAACTGCTCCTCAAAAACCTCTCCTCCGACCCCGGTGTGAATGACTTGAGTGACAAGGCAGCGCCGTGCGTAAGTGCAATGAAGCTGACTGTCACCTGATGTCACGTACGGCACCAGGCACGCCGCTGGCAGCCCCACAAGAAATGAATACAAATGTCATCCAATGATGGTCGGGACAGCCAGCCCACCCCTCAGCAAATTGCTAGGAAAACCTCACAGCAAATATTTCCCAGAGAATGATTTCTTTCTCTTTGCAGAGTGAATACAGCTCTGCCAGTATGTTCCCGTGCTGACCCTAGAGACCAGCTTTCATGGGAAGAGAGGACAGCAACTTGTTCTCCAGGCTCTTTGGACTCCCAGCTGAGTCCACAGCTGAAATGATTTATGGAGACAGGGCCAAGGCCAGGAATCTGAGGCTTTTCAAGAGATGCCCATTTCCCAAAAGAGCACTTAATTTGTTGCCTGCCTGACTCCTGCTTGAGGCTCAGCCTAGAACAAGATTGCCAGTGATTTGGGAAATCAGTGCTACTTCCCCTTGTGGTTTTGGTGGTGTAGATGTCTGTCCATGGAGAATTAGACTGACACTTCCAAGTGTGTTACAGACAGTTGCCAAACAACCGAAATATGGAAGCAGCTTATAGAAACAAAATATATCAAGTCTGGAGTCTGCATGTACAAGGGGCAGCCTCTCAGCACTGGGGGACAGCATCCAGCACACACTGGATTACTGGGATTTATGACAGGAGCTGTCAGATCCCACCCTGTGCGGTGATCAAAAATGTTTTAGTTTAGATACTCATCAGTGATTCCCTCCTGACATACAGCCCCAAGTCTCAGCCTGCGCTTCTATTGAGGTCAGGGCTGGAAGCCTGTTCACAGAAGCAGATGACAGGGAAGGATTAAATCTTGGGGTGCAACTACTCAGCACACAGCAGTCACTGAGAAGGGCTGCAGGCAGCATGATGGAGTTAGGAACAAGCAGAGCTCCGCCAAGCAGGAAAGAGCATTGAGTCCCAAAGCGAGCACACTTGCGGAATAGCTTGGATTAGTAATGTTTGAAAGATGGTAGTGAAAAGCCTGGGTGTACGAGCCCCCCTGCAAGCAGAGCATGCTGCTCCCACCAGGCTGGAGGGCCCATCCTGGGAGAGGCAGCGCTCAGCATCTCTCACGATCAGACTCATCTGCAGCTCACAGCCCTCCAAGCCCTGTGCATCTCATCCTTTCCACACACCTGGAATAGTCCCATCAGCATTGACCAGAAAAGCAGAACAGCCAGAACAGCTGGGCTTGCAGAGTGTGACAGCACATCTTTGTCTATCAGTGAGCTGTTACACAGTCCCTACACACAGTGAGGGCTGAGCACTGGGGCCAGAGCACTAATTTATCCTCGTGCAGAAGATGCAAGAACCTTGTGGCTTCTCTGGATCTCTCCTCATCTCAGGGAGATGATAGAAGGATTTAGTCCAAAACATCATTTACCTTTCAAAAGCTCCACCCTGACAGCGAGAACCCGTCTATTATGCTTCACAGACAGCCATGAGGATTTTCAAGTCCTCTCACCAGGCAAACCCAGCACTGCACACGCTTCAAACATGCACTACGGTAAAACCCACGGGAAACTAACTGGCAGAGGACTACCACTCAACTTGGCTATCCCTGGCAGACAGGGCACATGGAAAGTCTCAGAGGCTGCTGCAGGAACCCCAAGCACCCTGAGGGATCAGGCACCCTGTGCCGAAGTCAGCAAGAACATGGTGCTGCCCAAATTCCCAGTGATTCCTTTGGGGCAGCTCACCGCAGCCAGACAGCTAGCAAGTACACGTGCTCTTGCTACAAGAGCATCACCCCAGCTCGCAGCTTGGCCAAGTGCCTCTCTCCACACTCTGTTCTCACTTGGAGGGATTTCTCGGGTTTGTTTTATTTCTTCCCCCTCCACACCATTCCCTCTCCGGGGAAAAAAAAAATAAATAAAAAAGAACTCCAAAACTTTCTAACTGCAAGCAAATTAAAAGCCCTTATTTATTTATCTTGAGCGTTAGCACAGTTCTAGGGTTGGTACTTCCAGGCATTTTGAACCGACTTCCCCTCCTGTCAGGCGGCTCCTGCCCTTCACCTCCCCCGGCCCCCGGCAGCGCGGGCGCTCCCCCGCGCCCTGCGCACCCACCGGCCCCCGACGCGCGGCACAACGCGGGGGGTGGGTTTGGCGAAGCGATGCCCGGAGCCCCCCGCAGGCGGGCGGCGGCTCCCGGGGCGGCGGCAGGTACCTGCTTCCGCAGCGCCTCGAAGGCGGCGCTGATGGTGTGGACGCGGGTCCTCTCCCGGGCGTTGGCCAGCAGCCGCCGCGTCTGCTGCAGCGCTTTGATCTCCGGCGAGACGCCGGACGCCTCGCCCGGCCGCGGGCGCGGGGAAGCGGCGGGCGGCGGCGGCGGGGCGGCGGGGAAGGCGCTGCTGT